>NW_010335312.1:0-33201 GCF_000700745.2 Antrostomus carolinensis
GGACGGACGGAGGGAGGGAGGGAGCAGCGCCCGCAAAGCGGGTTCCACTCGCTCAGGTGAGGCTGGAGCCCAGAAGCGCTTTGCTGACCCTTCTTCCTCTCTGCTCCGTGGGTTTGTAGATGCCACCATCACCGAGATGCTGGAGGACACGCCGGCACCGAAGCCACGGGTGAAGTTCCACCTCCGCACCTCGCCGGACACTGAAGAGGAGGGTTGTGCGCTCACCATCGGCCACCACGGGTGTCTGGAGGAGTGCAAGTTCAACGTGACAGCTAAAACCTTCTTCATCATTCACGGCTGGACGGTAAGTTCGGAGGATCCCACGCGGCTCTAGGTGATGCTGAGTATTCAGTCTGTCCACGTAGAGAGAGCAAACCACCCTGTAAATGGTCTGCATCTCTAGGATATGTGGGATTTGGGACAACTTTTCATGTTTTGAGCACTATGACCTCTGATTTAGCTGCACCCGGGGTGTCTGGAGCAAAGTGATGTGGGTGATACTTCAGCATTCTGTGAAATCACTCAACTGTTCCAAATCACTTCATAGCTGTATCATGTGAACATGGTAAAGGGAAATTGAGATTTTTATATTTTTTTTCCCTAAAATCCAGCTAACTAACCCCCGTGCAGGTGGCACTTGGCTTGACACACATACAAACTTTCTATAATTTCAGCTGTGCATCCACAGCCTTCACTTCTGCTACGTGGACTCCTCGATAAAGAAACAGAGGGCGGGCAGACCTTATCGAGCTTTTCTTCTGCATTTGATGTGGCAGAGTGTGTGGCACTAGAGGACTTATCAACTTATGCAAACGGTGGTGCCAGGACTGGAAATTAATTTTGCAATCCATTAGAATTTCTGAAACTCTTGAGAGGAAAAAAAAGAGCGATAAGGTGGCGTGTAACAAATGCCTCTCCCTCCTGCCTTAAAAGGCAAGGCGGCTAATTACATCCAGAGTCTCTCAAAACCTGTTTTTCCTACACCATTAGAGCAGGGCAGAGAAGTAGTGGGGCTTGCAGAAGAGCTGCATGCAGCTGGAGCAGAGTATGTAAATGATATGCAAATAATTGCAAGCATATAAGCTGGGTTCTACGAGCTGGGAACTAACACCTGAATCTCTTTCTAGATGAGTGGCATGTTTGAAACCTGGCTGGGGAGCTTGGTATCTGCTCTTCAGGAGAGGGAGAAGGATGCCAACGTGGTTGTGGTGGACTGGCTTCCCCTTGCCCACCAGCTCTACACCGATGCTGTGAACAACACCCAGATTGTTGGAAAAAGCATCGCGAGGCTGCTTGACTGGTTACAGGTACCGCGAGTTGGGAACAGTCTCTGTCGTAACGCTCCGTGAGGGACTGTTGCACAAGGAAAAGGAGCGTACACCAGCTCCAGTGCTCACCAGTGGGGATGGCTCTGGTGTAATCCAAACCCCAAGGCTCGGTGGGGTGATGGCTCACAGCTAAGGTGCTGCTCTCAGCTCTTGCCTGAGTGAGTGCTGCGGTGCTTTCCTGAGAGATGCTGCTTGAATCAGTGATGTCCCATCAGTGGACTTCAAATTTAGGAGTCCTTCCTCCTGTCTGAGCAATGTGAATTCAGGAGTTGAGCATTCCAAGGCAGTGTTGGTTTGGCAAGAGGGTGGAAAAGGAGAAGGAAAAGGCCCATGGTGTTACACTTGGGACTTGAGTCCATGGCCAGCACTGAGGTCTGCTGGTGGCTCCTTGGGGGAAAAGCTGCTCCAGGTGCTGCTTAAACAAAGTGTGTCATCTTTGGGGCTGAAAGCTGGGTACTGTCACTGGGGACACTCCACAAGTGCCATCCAAACTATTCAACCTGTCTTGATGAAATAAAGAACAATACATGCTTGTCTGCCCCTTCCCTCCAATCTCTTCTTAGAACTGGACTAGAGTCCTGCAGACAGGAGTGGTGCCAGATGTCCTGAAAGACAGGAGGGCAAATTATCTTTTTTTATTTTTTTTTTTTTACCTTGCAGGAGAACCCACTCTTCCATCTTGAGAATGTCCACCTCATTGGGTACAGCCTTGGTGCCCACGTCGCTGGCTTTGCTGGTAACCACGTCCATGGGACAATAGGCAGAATTACAGGCAGGTGGCTTTTTAAGCAGTCTCTTACCTTTCCTTAGCAGCAGAGAGTTTCCCCAGAGAGTCTTTGTTTCCTGTGTTTCTGCGATGTTGTTTTGGGCTTTCTCAGTCAGAAATGACAAGTTTCTTACCACTGGTGGCAGTGGGGAGCATGGGACTCTTCACATGAGAAAGTATCTTAATTTTGAACCCCAAATGTAGGGGAGGTTCACTGAAAAACCTTTCAGAGGACAACCTGATCTGGAGTATATTTGGAGTTAAATGTGGGTTCAAAACAAGTTCAGCTCAAGCTCTTACTATCCAAATCCTAAGCCTCAGAGTGATGCTGATTCTGTAATTGTAGCTCATAAACTAATGGAAGTGAGAGCTGTTCGGTGCAGTTTATCCCACGGGATGTTTGTTCAAAAAAAAACCCAAAAAAACCCCAAACCTGAAAAAATCCCAAAATCCCAACCCCTCATTTGGAAAATATCTTGAGGAGAGTGCTTCTGACTCCAGAGGAAAGCTGATTTCAACATGTGAGAACTTAGGGCATGGGAAAAGGGGTTGCATGAAGCATTTGAATGTGACAGTGGCAGTGAGGACTCCTCAGAGCCTGGCAATAAATATCTGTATTTGGTGAAGCAGTAAAAATCACCTAACGGTCAAGCTGGGGAATGGCTCAGGAGCACACCTTCAGGGCGAGGCTCAGAGGTTAACAGAATGTCCCAGATCCATCATGGGATCTCAGACACAGGGATTACCTGGCTGCTGCTTAAACTTGTATTAGTCCCTCCATATGTCCAGTCTGAAAATAGACTAAATGTCACCAAGGCAGCTTTGGCTTCCAGCAGCCTCTGTGAGGTGCCAAACCTCTTCTGGTGTTCAGTCATCTACTACCTCTTGAATTATCTCTTCACTGTGACCTGGCAGAATCATTGCTTCCAACAGGCAATCTAAAGCCATTGCTGTAGAGCAAACTGTTGGTACTACTGGGTGGTATGGCACCAAAAGTGGTATGGGACATCTTCATTTGTTCCCTCAGCGAGCCCATGGTGAAGAGATCTTGAGGGGCAGTATCAGCAATGAGGCAGGGACTGTCTGTGTAGTGCTTGGTTAGGAGGGCTGCTGGCAGAATATTTCATATTCTGTATGAAATAACCCAATTTCTTACCTGGCATCTTGTGTGCTGTCTGTGACACCAGGCTTGGATCCGGCTGGCCCTATGTTTGAAGGAGTGGACCCTAGCAAGCGCCTCTCCCCTGATGATGCTAACTTTGTGGATGTCCTTCACACCTACACAAGGGAAACACTAGGTGTTAGCATTGGGATCCAGATGCCTGTAGGCCATGTTGACATCTACCCCAATGGGGGAGACTTCCAGCCTGGCTGTGGATTAAGTGATGTCTTGGGAGCAATCGCCTATGGAAGTAAGTTCTTATTACTTGCTTTGCTTCTTGTCAGTGTAAACTCCTCACAAGTAGACTTGGGTTGATGCTGGGGGATGATCTGAGTTGCAAAGGCAGAGAATGATTTTTTTCCTTCTAAACTGTATGTACTGCTGGAGATAGTTGCTAGAAACTAGACCTGCTTTTAAATCTAAAGTAGCATCTTCTTACTCTAACACCTGATTGTAAACTATAGTCATCTTACGCTGGATCTAGAATCCTCTTTGATCTCTTTTTATGGTAGACACTAAGTGGCAAGTCCTCTTCAAGTGTCTTCCAGTAACCTCTTGAATTACTACTGTTAGAAAAATGTTCAAGTTTGGCCACGCTCAACTCACGTTGGGCTGCAAGAAGGTGGAGCTCCCTACATCTTACCAGCTGCTGCGACGACAAATGGTTAAACAAAATGTAACCCTTGCAACTCTGCTTCTCTAGCAATTGGTGAAGTTGTTAAATGTGAACATGAGCGGTCTGTGCACCTCTTCGTGGACTCCCTCGTGAACCAAGACAAACAAAGCTTCGCCTTTCAATGTACCGATTCCAGTCGCTTCAAGAAGGGCATCTGCCTGAGCTGCCGGAAGAACCGCTGCAATGGCATTGGCTACAATGCCAGGAAAACACGGAACAAAAGGAACAGCAAGATGTACTTAAAAACAAGAGCTGACATGCCATTCAAAGGTAGGCTTTCCCTCTTAAAAGAGCATAGTTGTCATCTCTGAGAGGACACTCCCAAAATGCAATGTTGGGAAAGATGCAGGGATTGAAGAGTAGCATCACCTCGAAGCAGCACAGCACCAGGCATTAGTCTTTTGCTGTTACGGTTTGGTTGGGTTTTTTTGCTGTTACCTGGCTGCCTTGCTGTCCTGTGGCATTACTGTGCTCCTTCCTCCATGTAAAGCCAACAGGACTCTGCGCTCTGCCTTTTGAGCAGGACTACAGTTTACAAATCATACTTGCAAGACCACCCCAACCCAGTGTAAGGTCCCCCCCAGTGGACCTGCTGTTGTTGTATAAATGTCAACTTTGTAGTCAGTAAGGGCAGGATAAAGTGATCAATGATGCCTCAATAAATACAGGGTCTAGCCTTAGCCAGCCAGCACTTCTTTACAAAGAGCAATGCTGAGGAATGTTGTCTCAACAAAGCTGGTTTCATCTATCCTCTCCTTATTTCTCTCCAGTCTACCATTATCAGATGAAAATGCATGTCTTCAGCTACAAGAGCTTGGGAGAGGCTGATCCCACTTTCTCTGTCACCCTTCATGGCACCAATGGAGACTCTGAACCTCTCTCCTTAGAAATGTAAGTAAGCTGGCCTGTTGTGTTTGCCTAAGTAAGAAGGCCACTGAGAGTAGACAAGGTGGCATAATTCTTTTTCTTATGGTAAGACTAGCATTGCACCTGAGCCCAGCAGCCTCACTTCATCAACGTTCAAAAAACTTTTCATCTAGTAATTCAGTTATAATTTATTGCTGAGAAAGTAATTTGATGTGCTCAGTCATAGAATCACGGAGTGGTTTGGGTTGGAAGGGACCTTCAAGATCATCCAGTTCCAACCCCCCTGCCAGCAGCAGGGACACCTTCCACTAGACCAGGTTGCTCAAAGCCTCATCCAACCTGGCCAAGAACACTTCCAGGGAGGAGCAGCCACAGCTTCTCTGGACAACCTGGGACACTGGCTCACCACCCTCACACCAAACAATTTCTTCCTCACATCTCAGCTCCATCTCCCCTCTGACACTTTCAAGCCATCACCCCTTGTTCTGTCACTCTCTGCCCTTGGCCAAAGTCCCTCCCCAGCCTTCCTGGAGCCCCTTCAGCTACAGTCCTCTTCATATTAGTCTTCACAGCTCATTGTTGAAGTATTTTGTTTTACTTTTCCCCTCTACCATTTGGATACAGTCTGAAGTGCCCATATCTCTGGAGGCATTGTTGACCTCCTTTAGCCTCTCCCAGAAGAAACACAAGGCATGAAATTCACCTTTAAGCTATGGAAGGATGACTGAGCCAAGTATATGGTGCATTGTCTTGAGCCAGCTATCCAAGCTCACTTTCTTTAGTTTAATTACGTAATTAAGTGGTGACAGTTGAACGTGGAGCACTTGATAATCTGCAAAGGGCTCTGTTTAACTTCTTGCATGGCATGAATGAGCATCTGGCATGCTTCCATAAGGAAGAAATGTTGAGTCTCTGCTTGTCTTTCAGGCTTGATCAAATTGGCCTAAATGCTACTAACACATTCCTGGTCTATACTGAAGAGGACATGGGTGAACTTTTAAAAATAAAGCTCACCTGGGAGGGAACATCTCAGTCATGGTATGATCTATGGAAAGAGCTGAAGAGCTACTGGTATCGGCCTGCGAAGTCTTCCCAGGAACTGCATATCAGACGCATACGTGTGAAATCTGGGGAAACGCAACAGAGGTAATAATTGCATTGGGCTGCGTGTCAGCTGACTCAAAACTTCAATCAAAAGGAGGAATATTCAGAATCTAGCAAGAAAAGTTGGGTTTTTTGAGCTTAGGTGATGTCCTGAACTGTCTTTCATTTTTAGGGTTACCAGCTAATGTTCTCTCATGGTGTAGGGGAGTGGGTCCCTTGCCAGCATGAGGTTACAAACTTGGCTTTAAGCAAAACTAGTCACTGCAGATCAGATCTGAGATGTTCTTTTGCTTTACTTAGATACTGTGACTCTGTCTTGCCTGCCCTTGGGGACTCACTTAGCCTACTTCAAGATGCTTAAAGTACCAAAAGCACCAAAAATACTGAAACATAGATGGGCCTGGCTATAATTTACAGGCATAATGTGTTGATTTGGCACAACAAGGATGTTGGCCAGGCTGGATGAGGCTTTGAGCAACCTGGTCTAGTGGAAGGTGTCCCTGCTGCTGGCAGGGGGGTTGGAACTAGATGGTTTTTAAGGTTCCTTCCAACCCAAACCCTTCTATGATTCTATGAACAAACTAGACCTAAAAGTGCAACCGGTAACATGGTGACACCAACTCCTTAAGCTCTGTATTGCTACTTCTGAGATCTCTGTAATTGGAAAGCTACCTGAGCAACCAAGGAAGAAGTAAAGCTGCCAAGCATGTGGCACTGCCTTCCCGAATCTTCTGTTGACGTTGTTCTGAAGGTAACCCAGATCTGTCAAAGAAAAACAGTTGATACTGATAATTTCCCATGTTTCTGTGAGCTTTTTTCAATAAGCATCACCTACCACCTGTAAGGTGTTCTGCATCCTATTTTCTACAGTCCATGAAACATAGGGGTAGTAGAAGCAAAGATCCCCAAAGAAAATATTAAAGTAGGAAATAAAATAGCCCTTCAACAGGCTAATGGTGTTACCAAGATGCTCCACAGGAAGGATGTCAAATGAAACAACTTGTCCTATAATTAGCTGCAACCATATTACATGTTATTTGTTAATCATGGAGACAGCAGGTACCTTCTCTTGACTTCTGATTCCTCCTCCTAGGTTTGCTTTCTGTGTGGAGGATTCCCAGCTGACCAGTATATCTCCTGGTAAAGAGCTCTGGTTTGTGAAGTGTGCAGAGGAGTGGCACAAAAGGTAGGGAAAATCAGCTAGAGAAATCCTGTCTGATGCATATGGGTGTGCTGGGATGAGTGGAATAATTTGTTTTTTTTTTTCTTTTACACTCTTGGAACCTCTTTTTCTTTAAAGATAATAAAAAAAAGTTAATGAACTCTAGCCCAAGATTCCCAGCTATTAGACTTAATTTTCATTTGTGCCTTGACTATGACTAACTAGGTGATACCATCCTCACTTCTCATCTTGGTTTGTCATCTTATACCTTTACATACTTACTGCCAAATTGTTATAACATGTTCCTTGGGCCTAAAGAACCTGTCTGCTTGCTATCATGGTAGGTGCAAAAAATGAGGTGCTGTGCAATAGTGGAGAGCTAATTAGAGGCATCTATTAACTGCCCTGTAAAACAGAGGAAAGCTGGGAGTGCAGGGGTTGCCTCAAAGATTGTTTCAGCCTGATAGAAGATTTTTGAACTGCCAAGGAATCCCTTGATTAACATTTGAGCTCAACTGCATGAGCAACACACAGCTGAGGACTTGCTGTGGTGTTATGGTACTGACTCCTGCCACATCATCTCCAGCTATGCTAATCAATTCTGGTTCAGCGGAGTGCAAACTCAGCCATTGCCAGAGTATCTCAGCCCTGCTTAACCTCTGGGGGACTTTCCAGACACCTAGGATCAGTCCTCAGAACATGTCTTCCAGTAAGTCTGATCCCAGCAGTGACACCTTGATTCCTTCAGAATGCCTCTGGTCCTGTTTTGAATGAATCCCTGTTCATTTGACTAACTGATCATCTCCTTCAGATGAAGCCCAGCCTCTTGGCCTCTCTTAAATTTCAATTTGTAAACTTAAGAGCTTTGTCACTTCTAATCCGGAGACAAAGTGCTTGTTAGGGCTAGCAAAGCCCTGTGGAAGTTGTGCTTTGCACAACCTTCTTGGGCAGCAGAGTTCAGCTCAGAAATGTGAGCTGGTACCGTTCCAGGTTTGGCAGAAACCAGCAAGATGTGCTACGTACAGTAGCAAACAATTCTGTGAATGAAACCTCTGTGCAAAAACTTGTTGCTCTGCCATGAGTCTTGAAGGATCAAGTAAATATTCCTGCAGGTACAATAAAAGGTTATTTTGATATGGTACTCAGTAACCCCCATAAAACAGAATTGCTGGCAGATGTGCCCTTCCTGCTTACTTGTGGAGCAGAGCTTTTGCAGGAGGCAGAGGAGCAGATCTGAGCTCCAAAGCACTATGGCTTCTAGGAAGTGATCCCTCCTCCCAAAGATCATAAGCAATTACTTGCTGTTCAGCTCTCCATTCCTGCCAGGTCACTGGAAGTTTATAGTTCCCTACTCAGAGATTGAGTCTGCAACCATTGGTCCACCCTGAATGGATCTGAACAGGCAGAGTCTAACCTCAAGAGCTGTAATTTCTGTTTACAGCCTACCTGTGTGCATAATGTCTGCTTCATGCTCTCACTGAGTAGCTACTGGGCAAAATGCTGCTTCGACAGAATAAAATGTCCACCTGTACTGTCTAAACCTGTTCTTGGTGTCCCAGAGTTTCTAAGGAATTATTTATTACTCCTCCTAACTTCTGCATTTAACCATTTTTTTTTTTCCCCTCTCTGCTTTTTCCAGATCCGTCTCAAATCTGCTCTGAAGACTTCTCTAAAGACTCACGACTGAACAACCTAGATGCATGAAGATCATACAGGTGGCAAGGTGCTCTGTCAAAAATCTGTTTTGGTAGCACTTAAAAGCAACTAGCTCTTTAGGACAAAACATCTCGGATCAGATGCAAGAAACCGAGGAGCAATTGATGGGCTGTGGTCCTAGAATAACTAAAACTACATTCTCCCTTCCCCAAGGAGCCTGGTTTGTGCATTTAACCTTACCTTGACTTGTTATGAGCTGCATTTCCTGCCCTGCTCCCGTTAACCAGGACTACAGATGAGATCTTCACAGATCTAGACCTCAGCAATGATCTTCTGGTCTGCCTGCCAGGGGAGTTGAGAAGATAACCACACTAACTGCCCATCAGACTGTTGGTGACAGAGCTGCCAAGAACAAACTAGCATCTAGTGTAGGAGTTACGGTGGGTCCAATAGCACTATGGGCTGTGGGAAGTCAAGACCATTACAGGTCAATTTTATGGGGATATTCAGGGGTGGGTTGGGAATAAGCACAATGCCACTTCAAGTTGTCTTTTGCTTGCCTTAAAAATAATCTGTTATGTGTCTGGCTGATACTGAAATCTCTATCTGTTACCTTAGAAGAAGGTAGTGCTCTGACCTCCTTGTACCTAGGGCAGAACTCGGTGCAGATGTCAGGGGATGGTGTTGGCAGCTACTCCTTGCTCCCCAGTCTGTCTGCAGTGAGACTGTCTCGTCCCACGTGTTGATTTATTTGTAAAAGGCAAACGTCAACTGCCCTTCTACTGACTGTAGGGGAGGAGGAAGGTGATGAACCATACTGCTTCAGGAGAGCTTTACACCACTCCTTTCAACTACTGAGAATACGTTCGCCTCTGTTCAGATGCTGTTGTAGTATCAGTGTGTAATTAAGACCTTATTTTTTTTTGTGCAAATTATTTAACTGAGCCAAACAAATGACATCCTGCCCTCATTGCCATAACGTCCTGGTGGGATTCCCTGGTGCTGGATGAGTGTGGCTTTGCTCTGAGTCTGACAGACACCCTACAACTGTCCTGTTTGCTGCAGGAGAATGGACGTTGTCAGAGGTGAACTAGATTTTTTTTATTATTATTATTTTTTGGAAGGAGACTTGGTGTAACAACTCTTGAACTTTTGGCGTGCAGAAAGGCAATCTCAAAAAATGGTGTTGCCAGATGGTGCACTGAGTTCTGAAGACTTAGCAAGTCCTTCTGAGGTCTGCAATTTTCTGAGTTCTTGTAGAGCTTCAATACGACCAAAGCAAGCACATATGGAGATATTTTTTTTTTTTTTCTTTATTTTATGCAAAGGCTTCAATAACTGAAGCCTTTGGTAAGTATCTGTGACTTGTCACCCTGCCATACTTAGAGTGGTTTCAAAGCCCTATTTGTATATTGTGGTTTTTGTATGACTTAAAACATAATTTATTTCTCATATTGTACATATGTAAAGTTTTAAACATTTTGGTTTTGAGTAACAGTTTTTATAAGCCTTAAGACAAAAAAAAAAATAAAGGGCTTTGTAAAAATCAGTGAAATTGTGTTATTGATCTACCACAAGCTTTGACATGAAGCTAGAAAAAGTGTGTGGTCATCTGCACTGAGACTAGCAGAAGGAGGACAGGAAGGCAGAGAAGCAGCCAGGTGGGGGCTGGCAAGTAGGTGCCTTTATCCAGCACCCTCCTTCCAAGTCCTCTCCAGGCTGTGTTCATAGAATCATGTCATAGAATGGTTTGGATTGGGAGGGACCTTAAAGCTCATCCAGTTCCAACCCCCCTGCCAGCAGCAGAGACACCTTCCACTAGACCAGGTTGCTCAAAGCCTCATCCAACCTGGCCACAAACACTTCCAGGGAGGAGCAGCCACAGCTTCTCTGGCCAACCTGGGACACTGGCTCACCACCCTCACAGTGAAGAACTTCTTCCTAGTATCTAATCTAAACCTCCCCTCTTCCAGCTTAAAGCCATCACCCCTTGTTCTCTCACTCCCTGCCCTTGGACAAAGTCCCTCCCCAGCCTTCCTGGAGCCCCTTCAGGTACTGGGAGGCCACTAGAAGGTCTCCCCAGAGCCTTCTCCAGGCTGAACAGCCCCAACTCTCTCAGCCTGTCCTCACAGCAGAGCTGCTCCAGCATCTCTCCTAGGTGTTGCCAAGTTAGGCTTGTGCCCTCCAACCACATGCCACCGAGTGCCTTCAGAAATAGAGCAAATTCACTCTGTTTTCTACTCCTATGTTGTAGCCCCAGAGATTCCCATCATACAACACTACACGTTTACTTCTAGCTTTAGCCTAGCAGTGAGAACATGATTTCAGCGTTGCCCAAAGGATATTTTTTTTTTATTTTCAGAGTGAATATTACAAAATAAAAATCCTTGTCTGAGTACCAGTAGAGGGGTTTTCTGTCTGCCCGTTCCCTACGCAGGTTATAAGACATGCTCAGTAGGGGAGACTACCACAAACATTAACCTTTCCTTCCCATCCTGTTTTTTTTTCATACCACTACTGCTTTTGGCTGGGGAAAGCAAGGTTTGTGTTACTTGCTCTCTATGGCTATTACAGGGAACACAGTGGACTCTGGAAAGACCATTGCTGCTGGGCCAGGCTAGCCAGGACAAGTTAGAGCAAACTCTCTCATCTCTCTTAACTTCCTGCATTAAAGTTATTTTCCTCTATTGAATGTGATTTTTTTTTCCCCTGAAATGCTTCACTTTTGCCCAATTCCAACAGTTAGCCCATTAGTGGACACTTTTAAGAAAACTTACCCAAATCTGATCATTAACTGAGGTTTTTTTCCCAGCAGCCACACCATCAAATTTAAGTAAACCAGTCATTGTGCTCTGCCTGTCCCTGACACAAATTGGTGGCACAAATCCAGCAACAACAGAAGGACTTTGCAAACAGAATAAATACATCCAAGCTGTGAAAGATTTACATGAAATCACTTAGTTAACCTTTTCCTATGAAAAGCCCAGCAGTGGCTGACTGCAAGAAAAACTACCCTTGTAGATTTGGCAGAGCGATGGGCAGGCTGTTTGATGCTTGTAGGGCCCCCCAATTATTTTAATATGATTTTAAAAATTAAACATTTCAAAATAGGCTCCCAAAGCTAGAGCTTTTCTTTTTTGATGTGTTCCTGTGAAGTTACCTTCCACTCTGTGCAAGGAAGGGGGACAGTAATACCAGAAGTCATTCTAGACATCTGGGACTCATTTTTTTTGCAAGCTATCCCTTGGATACAGCTATAGTCCAAGGGCTGGTGCCTCTTGCAGGTTGATTCTCCTGCAAGGACAAGCAGGTGCTGACCCCTTTCACATCCAGCTTGTCTCTACAAGGAAAAAAAGGGAAGAATATAATCTCACAAGAGAGGAGGAACAGGCTGCAGCTCTTTCACATCCATGGGCATCCCTTCCAGTCATCTAAACACAGCAAATATGGGCTCCCAACTGCATCACTCTTGCTGCTCCATGTATTGAAGCTAATATCACACCTCCTGGCACATCAGCATGCTTCCCCACAAAGTTCCCCACAGTTATGAGTTTGATTGTGCATTAAAGTGCAAAAAAACGACCACCAAACAAACAAACAAACAAAAAAGTAGAAAGGGCCATTTTTCTGAAGTCTCTAATGGATTTAGGACTGGCATAGTCTGGCACAGCACTGGGCACCCCCCAAACCTGTGCCAGGCAGGGCTGAGGCTGCAGGCTGGACCTGCTGCAGGGCTGACCCCTTGTGCTCTCAGCTGCCTGGAATCCCTCCTCCAGATTTATTCGGGTTCACTTTTTCACAGCCACTCCATTCAGGTCTCACCAAAGGTCAGGCTTTGTCTCCAGAGGAACGATACCCCCCGCACAGGGAATGCTGTACAACCCTCCTCATCCCCCACCCAGGACTGCCCCAGCTCCAGCATCCGAGCACAAGCACCAGCTCCCGTGAGCAGCAGCAATCAGACAGTTTCAGCAGGTAGACCCTAACACCTCTGCTTTTGAAGTTAAGTTGAAGAAAACTTCTGCTTGGATTTTTGCTTTTGCCAGCTCCTGTGAGCAGCAGCAATCAGTTTCAGCAGGTAGACCCCAACACCTCTGCTTTTGAAGTTAAGCTGAAGAAAACTTCTGCTTGGATTTTTGCTTTTCCCCCATTTCCCAGTGTCACACCACTCCTTCCTAGGGCTGGTACTGTAAGAACATGGCTTGGTCAGCAGAAGTCCTGGACACGGTAGGTACCAGCTGTCTCACGTAGACAGTTTCCAAGCTACAAAAATCAGAATAAATTCAACACACCAGCTGTGTTTGGGAAGAGAAAGACCATCCAGTCCTTTTGGCAGCAAGGACAGCGCATTCTTTGCTGGCTTCCCATGCTGAATTAAGGAGGCAGCCCCAGTTCACCAGGTAAAGTTTTTCAGCAGTGTCCAAAAGCAGCCTCACCAAAAGATGAGCGTGACTATCCACGAAACCCAAGAAATCCTGCTCCTTGGACCGTGATAACAAGTTGTAATTTTACACCTGTTCAGATGCTGACATTCCAACATATATTATACAGCTCATTGCCTTCCTAGTGATCACATCCAGCCCAGCAGCAAACACAAAGAATCTGGCAACTTTCACAAATCTGTACAAAAGTATCAGAAGACCTCATGCTGCCCAAAGGGATGGCTAAAGCAGCTTGACCCAGCGCTGACCCAAGTTTAAAACAAAAATCAGATCGTTTTTTTTATTGCTCGATTATTGGGGTTTTTTTCCTATCTCGGTCCTTTCTGTTCTCAGTTGTTTTGCAGCTGTTTCACAGAGCTTTAGCATGTTTACAGCAAACTGTATAAAGAAGACACAAAGTGCAAACATTCAGAATCCTTTTCTTCTGAGACGACTTGTAAAAAGATTGCAAAACGTGGAAAAGGGACCATTAAAACTAAGGCTTTACTGTTCCACCTCTAGCCAGCTGTCCTAATTATTGCAAACAGGCAAACCAGCTCAGACAAAGTAAGAAATGACACAAGACTTGGACCAAACCTTAAGGCAAATCTGGTGGATTTTCATTTTTTTTTTCCTCCTTTCCATATGGCTGCCCATATCCTGTTTTTTGGCTGAAAACAGATGTATCCTACCAAATTATGAAGAGAAAGGCCACATTCAGCTTAGCTGGAACTAAGCAACTATACTGAAACAATCTTACTCCCATGTCAAAATCTGCAGATGTTAATGTGAAGAAGATCCTTGCTCTGCAGATCTCTGTGAAACAGCCAAATCTGTCGGTTCTTTGAATAATCCATTAAAGAAACACCCATGGAAAAGCTGTTTTATGGATTATTCCTGCACTGCAATGAAGGGAACTTCCATTGACAGATCACAGAATATCAGTTGGATAATAAAGCTTGAAGCATCTCTCTGAATTTCAGAACGGTGGATCTGGTGGTTTACAGATAACTAAGGTTATATGGAGAGCTTGCTGCTCACTCTACAAAGAATTTATGAGTGTTGACTTTATTGTTGAGGAACGTGAATCTATGTGATAGTCATCACTAACCTGCTCCGCTGTGAATAACACCAGAGCACAAACCAAGGAAGCCTGGGAGCGAGAGGAGCACGACTCTCCTCTCTGTGATCAGACGAGGCTGCAGAACTCGAAATAAAATGCAAATAATTAAATACAAACACAACAAAATCAACTGATGGCACAAAATTAATAGCTTTGCCTTAGGAGTGCTACGCAAGTCGGTGACAGAGACAAACCCCAGATGCCTTGACCTTGGAGAACTGCTCAGCACGTGCACCAGAAGCGTGCATGGTCTTCTCTTCTGAGCAGTTTTCATGCACAGAAAAATAGTTGAAGAGTTTCTTTTGCTTATTGAAACTTTCTTTTGCTTGTTCACCCTGGTCTAATATAGTCTACAACCTCACCCCTATATATAATAGGCCACAAGGTGAAAGAAATTTAAAATTAAAAGGGAGAGAAGGACACTCCTAATGGCTGTTATGGTGGAACACCCATTCTTGGGAAAGAAACAGCACATTTACAGATTGTACATATTTGCCTTAACGATTTTCGTAAGCAAAGCTGCAAAAACAGGAACACATTAACTTTTCTGCAAGTTGTGTCTGCAAAGCTTCCTCCTGGCCGAGAAGGCGATTGCTCCAGGGTCCTCGTCTCAAGACCTCTGACCAATTTTTGCACAAGTTCAGGTTCACCTGCTGGGGCAGTGCTTGGTAGGACTTGCACACCGAACACAGCTAAGGGTGTGCATAAATCTTCCAGTTGGGTTCCCTTTGAAATCTGCAGGAGATTTTCCTTGAACTTTAGCAGAGGTTTGGTGGGTTTCAAGCCATGAAGAGATGCTGATCCAGGAAGGTGATGGAAGCTGACTCATTCCTGAAATGCCTAGGTGAGAAGCATGCTTTGCACTTTGCAAGACTGGTTGCAAAAGACATAAATTTAGAAAATTTAAACTTCATACACATTTTTTTTTTTTTTTCCTGTTTCTTCTTCCCATCATCCTCAGTTACTGGCCTAAATTCCTGTCTGAAGTCCAAGCCACACGCTGCCTCCAAGCCAGCTCCAGTAACAACATCAAAGCCCTGACCTAGACCAATTCTGCGTTCTGGCCAACAGCTACTTAACAGGACACGATGAACTTTTTATCTAGTGCATCTTTACAAAACTGAGCCAAAAGAAGCTCCGGTTTTTCAGTTTGATCCAAAGATCCTCAATTAACTTTTGCTGCTCTGTAATAGGATTCTAGTGTCCTTTAAAGTTGTTTCCCCTTCCTAACTGCAGGACCATGAGAAATAAGTGGAGAAAACCTGCCAACTACGTGGGAGAAGCAATGAACCTGATTGTATAAATGAAATGCTGTCAAATGGTCAAGGAAAAAAACATGGAAAAAAAAAAAGACAAGTAAGAAAAAAACCCCAAATCATCAGTGTTTCCTTTTCTTCTAGTCTTATAACAAGTTATTAAATAGTGGGGGGAAGCAAGGACAAAATTAAATAGACTTATGATATTTAGATACTATCTCCTCAAGATAATAATCACTAATACTAGAAGTAACTAGGACAGGAGAAAGTACCCAGAAAAATTTTCCACTCTTCCACTTGTACTAAAATTGTGTGATAAAAAAACTAAAACAGCATTTTGATGAAGACCATGTTAATTCAAATCCCATCCTGTACAGGCCACTGGAGCCAAAGCCAAGCTCTGCTGCTCATCATTAGTGTCCAGAAACCATACAGAAGAATTTTTAGTTAATTCTTCATAATTATAACTCTTCTTACCTTGCAGCTTGTGAAAGTCAACCTGCCCCTATGTTTCTGCAGCTGTATCCTGGGGTCAGCTCCCAGCCACAAGCCATTGCCTCTTCCCAGTAGATCCATGTTGATGTTCCTCATTGCTTTTTCTGCCAAGCTTTAGAAGGATCAGCCCCTTCCACCCCTGCCTACCTTTGGAGAAACAGTGAGTCTACACTTGTCTGCCAAAGACTCAATATCTGTGCCCAAATATTATCTGGAGAGCTAAAAACCCGGCCCAGCTGTTGCCACTGCAATCCCACCAGCAGTGCTGCAGCTGGGGTCATGCCTGGGGACAGCTCCCCCTCCAACACACAAGCCCAAGCCCACCTCTTTTTCAGTCTTTCCCCTCCATTTTCTCTATTTCCCATTACTCATTCACTATTAACTCCTCTCCAACATGAGGTTATGTTCCATCCATCTGGCTCAACCTCGCCAATCCCAACCCATCCACTGACATGTCATTACCCAGGAGCTTCTTCCCACCACCACTGCTGAGCAGCAAACTCACAGTACAGAGCCCAGCCAAGGACAACCTACATTGCAGTTATTTCCAGAGGTCAGACAATATCCTGAGCCTTTCCTCATTTTATAGAATCACAAATTGGTTTGGGTTGGAAGGGACATTTCAAGGCCATCTCATCCAACCCCCATGCAGTGAGCAGGGACATCTTCAACCAGATCAGGTTCCTCAGAGCCCCGTCCAACCTGACCTGGAATGTTTCCAGGGATGGGGCTTCTACTATCTCTCTGGTCAACCTATGGAGTGCCTCACCACCCTCAGTGTAAAACATTTCTTCCTTATATCTAGTCTGATATATCTTCTTCCCGTGTTCTCATCTCCCCGAGATGTAACTCCTGGGAGACTTTGAGCACTCTCCCCATCCTTAGCTGAAGAATGGCCAGGTATAGAAGAGCATTCAGGGCAAGCTTTGAAGTACCTGAAGATGAATTGCTCCCACCCTGGAGCAGAAAACCTACTCATGGCCCCAGGTAGGATGAGCAATGACATTGCTGTAGTGAGCAGACAGTGTGCACATGAGTTCCTTTGTCCCTGCACCTCCAGAGCCACGTGTCAAAGCAGCTGAGATTAGGGAGGTGATTTTATAAGGTTTGTCCATGAACAGTGATGGAGGAGAGTTTGCTCCAGCCAGGCCACCATCTGCTTCCTGCCATAACCCTTTGGGTGCTGGTGTGGCTGGAGGAGACGCAACCCTTAGCTCTTCTTCTGCAGAGGATCTTGGTCTTCATAATTTGCATCCTCTCCTAGGACTTCTCAGGAGAAGCACAGGTAGGAGCCCCTCCTCACCTGCATCTTATAAAGAAAAACCTCCCTGCTAAACTTCCACAGAGAGATGGAAGGTACACATGCATTGCTGGGACCCGTCCCTCTTGGCCACTTTGTAAAGCCAACGTAGTAAACATCTTCCAGGGGGTGTGGAAGTACCCACCAGGAGCTGTGATAACAGCAGCAGGCATGGTGCATGCAGTCATGGTGGAAGCCACCAAAGGTCATGCCTGTTTGCCAAGTATCAGCCCCTCCTTGCTGGAAGACACTATAAGAGCCAAAGAGCACATCCTGAACCTCAAAGGCATTTATGGGGCTCCCTCTGTGATGTCTTTATGGATCCTGGCTTGAGCATCTGGAAGAAACAGCTACTACCCATGGCAAGAGCCACCTTTCCTGAGAGGTCCCTGAGATACAGGGGCATATAGTGCTGGTTCCTCCGCTCTGCTGTTGTATCAGCAACTTGGGAAGGATATAAGGGATGAGACTTCTCCTTCCCTGTGCTCTTAAGCCACCATCAGCTGGTAATCATATTATCATATCCAGCCCTTACCTAAATTTGCAGCCACTTTGGGAATACAAGTTGAAGGACTGTACGGTCCCCCAGCCAGGCTCCTTGCCGTGCTCAGCGGGGATCCGTGGTGTCTGTACAACAACAGAGCTTTGCTCTCTGCTCACTCTATCAGTTTTATTTTTTATTTTTATTTTTTTTCTCCAAGTAGGATAAAGCCACCTGCAGCACCTGCTTTACACCAGCTCCAGACCTGGCCCAGAGAATTGAAACAGCTGCTCAATGTCAGGGGTGAGCTGGGGCTGATTTACACTTTGGGCCACGGGCACACGAGCAAGTGTGTTTGTAAACCAAGGAGGATTTATTCCTCTTATTAATTCAGTATCCTTCAGAAGGCACACTGTCAGCCCCATTCAGCAGCCCCTTTATTTATTATTTTATTCCTGCATAATCTGTGCTTCAAACAAAGATGCACATTGTTCAACTCTGCGTCTGACAAACAGAAACTGTTTGTGTCTTTTCTTTCTTTTTTTTTTTTTAAATTCCTACTGTGTAGTTTTGCTGAATCAGCTTTTAACTTCCATTAAAAAGCTTTTTATTTAAGAAAGAAGAAAAATCTGTTTTTCTAATCCCACTGAGTTACCTCCTTATGTGGCTTCAATAGCATTTTGTTGCTCCAACAAGCCAGGATGCTGTTTGTGCCAGCTTAACCAGACTGCTCTGCCTAGAACATCCCATCCCATCCCATCCCATCCCATCCCATCCCATCCCATCCCATCCCATCCCATTGCATTGCTTTAACATGACTGAGCTCAAGAAACAAACCCAAGGACTGAGTCCAGGCTTGGGCACATACTGATGTAGCTTTTTCATCCTGCTTTTGGGAAAATAATATGTATAATTGTTAACATGGAGCAGTTTGGGCCCAGCAGGCTGGAGATTTTAGGAGCTGTCAACTTGAATTTTGCTTCGAATTGGATCCACTGCCCCATGGTACAGAGGTTCAGGGAAGGTCAACTGAGCCAGCACAAAAATCTCATGGTGCCTGTTAGACTGCAGATGGTCTCTGTACCCATTGGAATTAGAGCTGACCTATTGCAAAATACACACCAAGCATCTCCCTCCTGGCTACTGGACTCCTGTTGACTATCCAGAGTCTCCAGAGACGATGCTGAAGCAATCACAGATATAATATTTTGACTGGCTGGCTGACCACAAAAAGGGTCTCTGGTTATAGCACAGAACAGCAAAGTAGATCCAAGGTTGGTCATCAACACTGATATTTAAGGACAGCCTTAAGGTCACAGACTAGTCCAGACATACCAAAGATGCTATCAACCCCTCGGCAAACTGCCAGAACCAGACTTGGAGGTTGCTGGTCTCTGTTCCTGCAGGATGGTTGAACCCTACCCAGGTATTCAGGTCCTGAGCCCAGAAATCCCTCAAAAGCACACCCGTAACTCACTGCACCCACTGTCCACAATGGCAGGTGAAACTGCCTCAGGTCTGGACATGAGCTGCTTGTTGAGGCTTGAGAAGTGGGAAAGGATGTTGCCAGCAACGCAGCCTGGTCGAAGGTGATTTTCAAGGGTGAAATCTATTTCAAGACAAACATTTATACTGGCCCCATCTCGAGCTTGTGGTTGCTTTCTTTGAGTTGTAAGACTGATGGCTTTAGACAATTATATCACAGATCCACAGCAAATGCGGGATGATGTTGCAGAGCAACGTGATGGCTACCAAGGGACATCTTAAAACGAGCCAAATGTGACCCCAGATATCCATGTGGCAATCTTGTACACAGCTGTGAAGAAGCAGAAAGACACAGTCTCTCTCGATCCCATGTGTGACGTCAAGGGTGAGCATTGAACAAAAGTGGGGAAAAAAAAAAAACAACCCATGGGGGTTTTTTGCAACTACAGCCCTTTTCAACAGTAGGAGAATGTTATCAGAGCTCCTGCCTCATTGAAGTCTGCAGAGAAACAGTCCCTGATGTTGAGTCATTGAGTGGTAGCTTTGAATTCCCAGCTTCTGGGTACAGTTCAGTCCCCAACATGTTACTTGCACGCTCAAGGGAACACACCAGAAATACTGAGGGATGCGTTCCCCAAGCACCTCCAGTTTGGGGGTGTTCAGGGTGGGGGGCATCAAATTGGAGGGGCCATTTGCTGTCAGATTGCAAATGAAAGCCAAAGAGGTGACAGATTCTCATTAGGAAGGGAGTAACTTTCTACAGACCATTGGCATGCCTGGGTTGCTCTTTTGAGTGTAGCTGGCACTGCAAAATAAGCAAGGAAGAGTCAGGAAAATGGATTTCATCCTTCAACCTGCTCAACCACTTTCTGATGGTACCAAAAGTCCAAACACAAAAGAATCTGAAAGAAGTACTTGTGCAGTAAGACCACAGAGAAAGCACTTTTCTTTACTCATGGCAACATGTTTGGTCTTATCCATATTGGCCTTTATGGTCCAGTTCAGGGTCCAAAAGTAACCCAGCTGAAATTTCAAAGGGCTGCACTTGCAAGGTGTTCAGCTGCCAAAGGAAGCAGGTGGGAACAGAGTGGGCTCTCCTAAAGGGTCATGTTCAAAGGATGCACCCAGCCATGCAGAGGACGTGTCTTCCCTGCTCATCCACTGTTACTGTGTCCCTTATTCTTCAGAACACCCAGAAATCAAGTTTAAGACAATAATACTCCCAGCAAAATAGCACTTTCCTATAGCAGAAGAGACCATACCATACCATACCTAAACCTGAGGTCCCAGACCAGTTCTCCAGCATGTTTGCAAGATCTTCTGCCAGAACTTGGCATTTTATGGACTCTGTGGTTGATGCTTTCACTTGTCAAGAGACAAGAAACACAGGTTTTGCACAGGAGTTTCTACATACACAGGAATTTCAGTCTTGGAGCAACCCAGATTCCTAGATCTGTAGATAAATCCTCTTCTCAAGTCCATGCACAACTGATGCATAGAGCCTGGACTTTATGTCAACCTTCCCATGACCTCTTTCTCGTATCTCCTGAAAACTGTCCCAAGTAAAGTAAGAGGACACTGGAGCAAACTGCTGTAAGCCCTGAGTTTAGTGTGAATATCAGTGAGTTTAGGTTATTAAAAGGGTGCTTTGAGTTCCAAGAGCTTCATGAGGTGGGGAGCGACTCCTACCATGTTCTTGTCATCCTCCCACCACAAAATGGTCCTGCCCTCGACTGGGGCTCTCTGTGTACAGACCAGAGCATAAAAACTGGAGGGAGCTCCTCAACCAACCAGTAACTACTGCAACAAGCACATATTCTCACTTTTTTACCCTTAGACCTCACTGACAGGTATGGAACCTAAGCTGGAAGAGTAAAAAAGAAGCAGGAACACACTTTGGGATGAATTTTAGAGTATATGGCTGTATGGGCAATGTGTGCTCAACCCCCAGCATAGTAGAAAGGTGAAAGGTACTTGCATGCACCCTGTCTAAATTATCAACATCCTGTGGAGTGTGGTCTGTGGAGCTTAAATAATCCATCTAGATATCAATATATACAACGATAAAAAAATCCAGTTACTCCTGATAACTCCTCTGTGGTTTCTATATTGAAATATTTATCCATTTTTCCTTAAAAAACCTCAACCAAACAAAGAACCCCAAACCACACAGTCAACTCTTCCGCTCTTATGACAGCAAAATTTTAGATCCAACTTAAATGTCTAAGATAAGGATTTAATATCTGACCTTTGGGAATTTAATCAAGGTTCCTCCATCTCACACAAATTACAGCCCAGTTAAATTCTTCTTTACGGATACTAGGAACAGCACTGAAAGCTTTATCAGTTTCCACATAGTACAAAGAGATCTTTCCAAAGTCAACATTTTACATGGATGTATTGCCTTTATCTACCAAAGTCATAATCTCCTTAAAGGAACGAATCGGGTTGTTTTGACAAAAAATCTGTCCTACAGCAGCAAGGAGCCCAGCATTAATACTGCCAAATCCTCACTGCGCATTTTTAACACAAGAAACTTTCCCAGTGGCTTGGTCATGATCAAGCCTGCTTCGGCATCATTAAAAAAACACCCTTTTTTCTTTACTTAGCCAATTTGCCCACTGCTATTTGCTGTTTATTTGTTACCTGCAGGTATGATCAGGTCTTCACTAAGCCAGTGGGCTGGTCTGCATTGGCTGAACACTGACAGTGGGAGCAAAACTACTGGTTTTCCATATGTAAAATAAGGGACAAGCAAACAAGGAATTAGCTTGCAAAAGTCATCACTGCTATGCAACTAAAAAAGAGAAGAAATCTTGAAGAAATAATATGAAAAGCTACAGCATCTGAACACCATTTGCTACCAGGGAGAACAAGATAACCTATATTTTCCTTTGTCTCTCATAAACCAGTTTTGTTTTTTTTCAAACCAGGTTTCCAAAGTCTGGTTCTGAAATATGATATTTTTCTTGACTGAGCTGAAGGATAATTCACTTTTCTCTCATATGGAAACACCTTGCACATTCTGCATTTATGGAGTACCTTTAATCTTGGTTGAAGTGTTTATGGACGATGGGCCTCATTCCACTTTCAGCTGCATCTGTGCAAGCCCATGCTGGTTGAGACAGAGGTGAATTAAAGGAGAGCAAAAATCATTGCAGTGTGTACAACAACAAAACAAGAATTAACTCCATATGAAGTCCATTTGGCTCTGGCAGGGCCTATTTGTTTTCTCTCTTTTTTTCTTTATTCCTGGCTATTCCTTCTGCTCGGTGTAAAGAGAAGATAAAGGGAAGGATGGAGATCACCTTGCATTATAAAGCAGAATTTCTTCCAGGGGATTTAATTGGTACAGGAAAGATAGAAGATATTGGAGTCCTCAAAATAGATTGAAATCTCATTTTTCCAGGTGCTGTACAGGTACCTGCTAAACAAAGGGTCACTTCCCCAGGGATCACATTGCATAAAGCAGTAATATGAAGGTTGGGAAGGAAAATTAAGGTGTAGAAAAAGTGAGGTGAATCAGCCAGGTCATAAAATCCATCAGTAACTACCCATTTCTTGCAGTACCTACTAAATATCTACGCACATAAGGATAAGGTTGAATTATCTCCCTCCAGCACCCTCCAGGCAACCTCAAGAGCTTGGAGGGGATCAAATGAAGATTCAAATGAAGATCTTCATCAAATGAAGATCCCACGTAACACCGACATAACACACCATGTTCCCCTAACACCAAAGTCTTTTTAGAAATTATTAGGAAACCTTCTGGTTTGAAGCAGCGGGTAAGCTGGAGGCTCAGGGCCCTGATGGCACGCAGGGCTTGCTGCATTCACTGTGGAACTGGAACCATAAACCACATTGCTCTGCTGACAACCAGGTTTGTTTGGTGGGTCTGCAGAGGTTGAACATCTGGTAAGGCTTTCACCTGGAGAGGCAGCCATGGTGACTTTTCTCTTTCGGTGATCTCCTCAGTGCATACACTGATGGATACCGTGAGGAACTCCTTTGGCAGGAGTTTTCCCCCCATTTTCTATGGGTTTTAGAAGAAATACAGAAGTTGGGCACAGTCAGGGATTCTTGCCTTGGGAAAAAACCCAACACGCTGGCACCTTCTTTAACTCAACTTCTTTCTTTGCCTAGATGAATCAAATAATTTCTTCTCTGAAACATCCACCATGGGATTCACTAAAGCTTCAAACACCTTTTTCTCAGGACAAGGACTGTGTTGGGGTGAGAGAACTGGAATGAGATAGACCTGTGCTCATGGCACGTGGTGGATGATGGTGCAAACCTCTCCTGCTCTGTGATCCCAGGGTCCTCTCTCGCTGCTCCCAGCCCCAGAAAAAGTAAGAAAGACCCTACAGCTGAACTATTTTCTTTGAAGGGCTTAGCCAAAAGGCTGCCAGGTGGAAACCAGCCAAGAGGCAGCAGACCATGACGGACAGACCCACACCATTTAGACAGCAGTAGCTATCCCAGGGAAGAATCCATCCAAGGAGAGCAAAACACAGACACACACACACACATCCACATCCACACTCACACACAGACCCATTGCAGCCAGAGGTCAAAGTCCAATTAGGTACTTTATTACTTGTTTAAGTCTTGTCTGGCTTTCAGGGCTGGAAGAATGGTGGTGTGTGCCCGTGAATTCGTGCCTCTGCTGGGATGAACAGTGATTTGCATTTGAAGCGAGTCACTGATCCCATTCCCAGGAGGTTTTCTTAATGCATGGCTTAGCAGAGGGGCAGTTCAGTTTCATTTACCGCCGGACTTGGCACATGCTGGTGGCTCCGTATTCACTGGCGGCTCTGAGGACATCAGCCCCCGCAAGCTGCCTCTCATTTTCAGAGACCACATAGAAAGATGTTGGCTGCATTTTTGCACAGGGGTGTCAGCTCCCACCTCCTGACCCTGGTCATCTCCTCTAGAACTGATACTCTGAATAGCCGAAGACTTTCCTGAGCAGTTTTGGCACTCTGGGTAGAAGTAATGTAGCTCTCTTTATTTTTTTTAAGATAACAGTCTGTCAAAAATAAATATAATATTTATATACGAACTTGCTCATCTTTACATCTGGGTAGCTAAGTTTGAACCCCTCTGGCTTTTGAGCTCTTGGAAGGAGGTTGTGCTACATGTCACTGGAGGATCCGTCTCTTCTCAGTCAGCACTAAGTTCTCAGGTCTGACTTTGATCTTTTAGCATTAACTGAAGCCATGGTGCCCAAAACAGAATTCTGCCTTCTCAATTTCTGTGTGCGTCCCTAAGCACAATTAAGACAAAAAGAGTGTGACATGTCAAAAGTGAAGAATTTCTTATAATTATTTGACAAAAAGCTTACATTGACCAGAACAACCTAGGTGGGACTTGTACTCACTTACCCTTCACCTATTAGGTAGTAAGTGCTTTCACAATGTTAAGAAGCAAAGTGCCTGCACCGCAGAGCTCCAACTCCAAAAACAACTGTAAAATCCTTTTCACATTAGCCAGTTTTGAAAGCTAGAAGAGGTATTGAGAAGATCACTGCCCTTAGGCTTGCAATCTGAGATGCAATCTAGTTGATAGGTGGCTGCCATGATGTTCTTGTTCTGCTAGTATCGCAAACATGCAGTATAAGACGTCCTCTCTAAAGATGTTTTAACTGTACTCAGTGCTGCATAGTTTTTGTGGGCAGAGGAA
This sequence comes from Antrostomus carolinensis, assembly GCF_000700745.2. Lineage (NCBI taxonomy): Eukaryota > Metazoa > Chordata > Aves > Caprimulgiformes > Caprimulgidae > Antrostomus > Antrostomus carolinensis. The sequence goes on from NW_010335312.1 coordinate 24,965, forward strand.
TATCAACTTCAGTATCTCAGCAACTTGCATGCCCAAATCCCTAGACACCATATTTGTCCACACAAGGCACCAAAAGCTTGTGAAGATATGACAAAAACTTTACCAAAAATACGTGTGTATGTGAGAAGTTGTCACAAAACCAGTTTCAGATCTAAAGGGTATTGTCCAGTTCTCAAGTTATCTTCCTGAAAGGTTTTACAAAATCACCTATCTTAAAAGAAACACAGAAAAAAAAACCCAACAAAACAATCATCAACAGTAGTAGAGGAACCAGCCACTCATGACTTAGTTTCAGAAATCAGAAAAAGGAACCATCAGGGTTCAGTGGAAAAGTAAGGACAACTGAAAAGCAGCTGAGAATGTGAGATTACTCTAACAACGTATTTTTAGGCTTCTAATTTATTTGTACAAACTTATTATACAAACTTCAGGTTTCCTACTGAAAAGAAACATTTTGCACTTACAGAGAAGATGGTGGCTAAATGTCTTCCCCTCCCAGGGACATGACAGTTCAGCTTTTGAATAACACCTCCCATCAATGCATGACTACTCAACTGTCATCCCCTAGGTGAAGATGGAGATTTTGGTTCCCCATTCAGCAGGCCCCTAAAGAAATGGTGCAAGGTCCTTTAATCATGGAATAATTTGCATTGGAAAAGACTCTTAAGTTAACCCAGTCCAACCACTGACCTAACAGTACCAAGTCCAACACTAAACCATGTCCCCAAGCACCACATCTACACATCTTTAAAATACCTCCAGGGATGTTTAGTTCATGTTTGAGGGTCATACTCTTTGAGGCAAAAACACAGTACTAAAGCATGCCAGGCATCAGCCAAAAAGGAAGAAAAATTAAAAAAAAAAAAAAAAATAAAAAAAGCAACTTAATTTCAACCTGAGCAGCTTGTTGTGCTGGAATTGGTGACCTTATTCACTTGGTGAGGATAAGAAAGAACAAAGCTCCTTCCAGTTCTGGAGCCCCCATCACAAGAGAGACCTGGACCAGTTAGAACGAGTCCAGAGGAGGCCACCAGGATGATCCGAGGGCTGGAGCAGCTCTGCTGTGAGGACAGGCTGAGAGAGTTGGGGCTGTGCAGCCTGGAGAAGAGAAGGCTCCGGGGAGACCTTCTAGTGGCCTCCCAGTACCTGAAGGGGCTACAAGAAAGCTGGGGAGGGACTTTTCCTAAGGGCAGTTAATGACAAAACAAGGGGAAATGGGTTTAAGCTGAAAGAGAGGAGGTTTAGATGAGATATTAGGAAGAAGTTCTTCACTGTGAGGGTGGTCAGACACTGGAACAGGTTGCCCAAGGAAGTTGTGGATACCCCCTCCCTGGAAGTGTTCTCGGCCAGGTTGGACAAGGCTTTGAGCAACCTGGTCTAGTGGAAGGTGTCCCTGCTGCTGGCAGGGGGGGTGGAACTGGATGATCTTTAAGGGCCCTTCCCACCCCAACCATTCTATGATTCTATGAAGCCAAGGTGGAGCAGAAGAGGCAAAGTGGCAGACTGTAAAAAAGAGGGTCAAACCCCCTTCCAAAAAGATAACAAAGAAAGGCTAGGACAAGTGTAAATGTCAAAAAAATAAATGCAGAAGAAAGCAAGCACGTGATAGGAAGTAGGGTATATTGAGTTTTGGCTCAGGAACACCATCAGCCTCAGTCAACAAGAGCCAAGCAGAGAGAAAATTATGAAACAAGGGCAATCAAACAGTCCCAAGGAGACACGGATGAGAGGTTACCAGAAATGAGAGGTTGATCAAGGACAAGGGTGGAAGCTGGATGTGGTTGACACGCATGAAAAAACTCAACAATAACAGGGAATGTAACAAGGGAGCGAGTGAGAGGGTTTCAAAATAAAGCTTTATTGCTTCCTAAATATATTTATGCTGACTCAGATCTGTCCTCACATCAGTCTCCTGCGTGATGGAAACAAGTCAAGTGCAGTCAAACAACTGAGAAGGTCAGTTCAACAGGGTGAACACTCAACACCTGGAAATATAAGGTAGTTGTTTTGGATGACAAATGACTGAAATTAGAGAGAGTTACTGGGGAAGAAGAGTCATTGATTCATCAGGTGCCCAGGCACATGGAAAAGTGACCACTGACACCAAATTCAGCTGCAGATAAAGTTGTTTAGACACTGAAGTAAGGCCCTGGATCTTGAAGGGAATACAAAAATAGCAAGGGGTCCACAAAAATTGGCTGCAAGGACCAAAACTGAAGTTGCCTTCCCTTAGTAGCCTAAACAGGACCTAGACTTTTTAACATCCATTCCAGCCTGTGGTACTTGGGCAGCTGAAAATCCAGTATAGGCTGGGACTGTTTCACAGGAGGAAGGGCTTTTCGTCACAAATCTAAACCCATGTGCAAACACACAGGCAGAAACTTGGTATATCCAGTCCTGGAAACTTGCCAGCAGCACACTGATGCACAGAGACCACTCTCCTGACCATAAAAAAAATTAATTAAATGCTCTCTTTCCTTGTGGACTTTCTACCTGGAACATTAATTTGTAATATTATCAGTTACATATGTTTGGGGGAGTCTGGTTGTTTAATATCCATCTGTCCCTTCTGGCATAGAGACATAGGTTTCTTTCTATCTAGCTGTTTCTTTCAGGTCAACATTGCACTGGTTGGGACAATATATCAAGAGCCATAACCCTGGTGAAACCAATACCCATCTCATATGATGGAGCACTCAGTTCTGCAATTGATACACACTAAAAGGGGCCGCTTAGATTTATCCGACTGCCTAAATGCAATGTGAGCTTTTTGTAAGTCTAGCTCTCATTGTATATTTTCAGCATCTGAAAAATGTTGCCTGAGCGCACCCCAAAGTGACTGCATCGTAAAGGTTGGATGGGCGTTGAGTGTTCCAATTGTCATGAACCTGCAAAGCTGGGCAACAGAACAGCCCATATATATATGCTGGGCAGATAAGGGGGAACAGTCATAATACTAAATATTGAAACAGCAAGAGACAAAATTCAGCAAAGTTCAGGGGCAAAAAAAGATAAAAGCACAATGATTGCCTGAGAGGGAGGGAAAAGAATAATTTGGATCAATAAAACCGTTTCAGATACAGCTGCTGAGCAGAAACCTTTGCTAAGAGGAATGCAGTAGCTGGCAGACGTGTATTGTTCACTACAATACACCTAGAGGTGTATCTTCAATTTTTTGGCACTCACAATTCATCCATTTTCTTTTTCTTGTATCCAGAGTGCAAGTCATTTGGGACAGAGTCTCTCTTTTTGGTGTATGGGGGACTTGTCCCAGCAGGACTCTGAGTATCAAGTCTTCTACAGGCGATAACAACAAAAAAGACAGTTCAACTCTGAGGAACCGAGTTTTGACAATCTTGAAACAGTCAAGACACTTACTCTTTCCTGATAAAAGTTTAACTTGTGATGAGATATGGATTTAAAGCATATACTTGAATCATGGAAGCATGCTGGCTGGAAAAGACCTTTAAGATCATCACGTCCAACTGTAAACCGAACACTCTTGAGTCCACCACTAAACCATGTCCCTAAGCACCACATCTACACATCTTTTAAAAGCCTCCAGGGATGGTGTACATACATAATCAGGAACACTAACTTCTCTTTATGGGAAGTCTACAGAAACTCACTGCATCAGAAGAATAGCAACAGATGTTTCTCCATGCAGCCTCCATCATGTGTTCCTCCCATTGCACTCTTTGCAATGTGCACTTGCCAACTTCTCCTTGGCTTTCTGGGTCTGCTGCATGTAATTTTGAGACAGGTTACCCAGGCATCTCTGCTTTACTCTGCTTCACTGCCTTTGCTTTTTCAGAGTGTTTTAGGGATTGCATAAATGATCAGACCAACATAAACAGCTTCAGTGAATATCTAATTGTTAAGGAGCATATGTGTTTATGTCACGATGGGCCTTCCCTGCTAGGATCCTATTTATCTGGCCACAGAGCTCATGTGTATATTCTATCCCTCTACTTCAACCCCCAGCTGAGAATCTCCATCAAATGGTCTGAACAATTCTGGAAAGTTTAAAATTAGATCAGAGCTCCGTGGGTGGCTCTTTCTTCTACAGTGGATAACATCCAAACATGAGATTGAACTGCACACAGTTTGGAGGCTGCTCTGGAAGGCTCTATACATCGAGTCACCCTTGTACTGGGGCCAAAACCTTACATTTGCCCAAAGCATAACCCTCAGAAAGGCATTAAGGTTGGGATCAAAGAACAGAAGAAATGGAGAATCGCTGCTGGATTGCTAATCCCCAACACAGTACCAGTTTCATGCCAACAGAAACATAATGATTATTTGTTGGTTTTAATCACATCAAGGTCTAAAACTGTTTCTTAAAAATGTTTCTTCAAGCTTCAGCCTCTAAATCAGCCATAATGGGTATATGTGCATTTGGCAGGTGTCCTGCAGGAACACATGGTGGCCCATGTGAAGCCAGAGGGTCACATTTCTGTTGCAGCAGACGGTCAGTTGATCAAGTGGAACCCCAAGTCAATAGGTGTGTGATGGATGTATCTATCCATTCACTGTACACAGGCATTTCCTAAGTATCATTAGGCCATTTTAGTCACCTCTGAGACTCTGTTTGTGTCAAAATTGGATCTCTAAATCGGTTCTTCAAAGTGAAAGACTACATTTCCCCGTGTGTTTACACAGCATTGGGTGCAATAGATTTTCATTTTTGACAGGGCACCTGGACAAAAAATAATAAAAAAAAAGTATTCATAATGTTAAAGTGCAGTTGTTTTCTTACTCAACAAAAGTAAAAAAAATAATCAAAAAGTTATATTTTAGAGTAGAAGTGTCAAAATAGTCAGACAAGAAACAAGTCAGTACTTTTAACTTTATTCAGACATAATATGGAGATTTTCTTCCCATTCATTGATGATAAAAGGCTCACTGTAGGGAGTGAGTTCAGCTGAAGAAGGAATTTGGAGGAATACTTCTCAGAGTCCATGAGGTTGGAATGACTCACTCTGAAGAGATGCAACAGTACCTGCAGGTGCCCTGCAGCTTCAATCAAACCTCCTGCCTGATCAATCCCCATACATTACCTGGAAAATCTTGCACATTCCTTTTTGCACCACAGAGATTCGTTGTCAGATTGCACACACCTACACCTGGCAGGACTCCGTGATCCATCATGCTCTAGCTATGAGTAACAACAGATTTCCCATGTATTTTGTGAATTAATAATACCAACACCTGCAGGTAAAAGGACTGTCTAAAGAATAGCTCCAAGCCCCTCTGAGTCCCTAAGGAGTTAACAGTCTTCACATGAAATGAGTTTTTAAAGCATGGCTGCTGTGATGAAACATGGCATGTCTTGATCTCTTGCTTTGGCAAGAGCACCCAGATCCTATGAAGACCAGGGAGGTTAAGAGACTGCCAGGATCTTTGCCCTTCCTGCAACTCCATTACATCTTTGCAGCTGCCAGTAGAGATAAAAGAGGCAGTTTTGACTTTAAGATGTCAACATTTCAAGGCATTGAATGTCTTCTGCCCATCAGCTGCCAGGCAGATTCTAGAAAGGACATTACCAACCCAGTAGCTTTCCCTTCCATGGGCTCTGGGTATGTTCTGCCATTACCCTGGCTGATAGCTGAGCCATACTTCCCTCAATTCCTATGGATAACTTTGCTAGGGAGGCTGTAGAAGAGCCCTCTTTGGAGGGGACCCAAAGAGCCACCTCTCCTCTGGGAGTTGTTATACCTCAAGGTCATCCAGAAAACCCAATTCATTATTTGCAGACACCAATCCCCAACATATGAATAATGGGTCCATCTCCCCACTCCAGTAACACTGAAAACCTGGAGATGTTACTTCCTTCCTAAGGCAGAAGATCCACCCACATTGTCGGGTTATACGCCGGTCATGTTTTTCAATTTTTATTTTTTCTCTTTCCTTCTTGCAGTCAAGTTGGCCAGGAGCTTTGTTTATTTATTTAATGAAAGCTGAGTTTCTTACAAACACAAGAAATTGGGCTTTAGACAAGCATCACAGCAAATTGCATAAGTTATGAAAGAAACCAATGACCTGGCAGCACTACAATTATATACAGGAATTATTCGATTTAAGAAATCAGGGCTTCAGAAAACTCCTGTACTAGGAAATACTGTGCTGGAGAATCTAATATAAAACAAAGTAGTTGTGAAGCAAAACTCCTAAATACATCATTACTGGCTTTCATTCTCACCTCATACAACTCTAGAGGAATTAAATGCAGTAGATCAGCATTAAATTAGCAACTGAGTTCTCATGGCCAAGCAATTCCCAGTTAAGTGGTATACAGTTAATATATTTAAATTGAAATGGTATATACTTAAATTGGAAATATAAATGGGTTGAGATTTACTGAACCATGCCCCTTGCAGTATCATTAGTCATCTTCTAGAAACCTCACTTTTCCTTCTGCAGAGCCATTTGGTCTTATAATGGCTTATTTTCTGTTCATAGAAATCTTCGGGATTCTTGATTGCTTTTTGTTGTTGTGTGGAACTTTACAGAAAATGGAAGAATTTAGTTCTTTCTTACTATGTTTTTGAAGAAACCAAGTATCTCTCTATTTTTAGTTGTCTTTGGTATGAACCTTTGCAAAACAAAAGGCCTATGGGAGAACACAGATTTTAGAAAAACTATTTTTGGAAAAAAAAAAACCCAACCCACCAAAGAACAAAAACACCATCCAACAAGCCACCGCAATTTCCCACTGATTTGGCCATTACTGTGGGCTCAGACCTTCCTGAGAGCAGGAATAAACTTGGAAAACTGTCCAAGTTCTCACCACTTTTTCTGATAAGCATGCCATAGCCTCAACATTGGAGGACCTTCTGCCCCCTCATCCTTCACATGTTCCCCTTCCTCCTTATGCTTTCTCATGAAGTCTTTGATAGCCTTTATTTTGGCATATAAAGGGAATAGTAAGATGTGCCATATGAGATGTGCTGCAAAGCAACGTGCAGTACTGATATTCTATGTGCACTACACAGCCATTTAGTATCCATCTTGACCATTTTCCTCTACAAAATTATTTTTTCATATCAGGTATTTTTCTCCCAAGAAAGAAATCACAAAATGCGTGAACGGACTAACCCAAAATCCTGGCTGTGCTTACCCAAAGTGGCATGAGTCAACAAGCAGCAAATATACCCTTGAGAAGGTTCTTGTTGGTACTTGTGGCTTCAATTCCCACTAAGCTTCAAAAAAATCAGCTAAACTGAACCCATTCTGCCTCTTAACATCTCGTGGCTTTGGCCAAACTTCACCGCTGATATCAACAGCTACAGATCTTCTGAAGTTGGCCACGTAGCACCTGCTCATGCTGGGTTTGCCTTCCCACCGTGATCCCTATGGTCCTACCTCAAAGCTGCAGTCTTAATTTTCCATGGCTGCTGTGTGTCTTGGGATATAAGAAAGTTTTATGCCTCCTTCAGACTCTTACCTCTGTTTGGACGCTCGAAATGAAAATGGCAAAGCTTGGCATGGAAAGATGTTCTTCCAGCAACAGCACTGGCTTTAGAGGAACCTTGGGAATGTCTGGCTGGATGTAGAGTTTTGTAGCTGCTGGCAGCCTAAGAGAAATGAGGAAGCTACCTTAAAAAAAAAGAAAAAGAAAAAGATAGGTGTTATAATTATGCCCAGGGGTAAAAGTTTATAGAGGGTTAGTGTCTACATGCAATTAGTGGGTGCATCTGCAAAAACTCAGATACAACTGTGTGTTTTTATGCAGTGTAAAAAAGATTACTGCAGATCCCATTTTGATGCCCAAGATGCTTGTTCTGCTTCCACACTCTTGCAACCCAAGTACAGGAGGGCAACAAATTAAATTACCAGGTAGAAGCTTCCAAAAAAGGCAACAGGAAGATCCTTTTTCACCCATTGCCTCATGAAACTGGGAAAAACCATGGACATAATGACATTGGTCTCAGTGGCAACAGGTTGGAAGCAGGATTACACATTTTTAAGGCAGCGAAGTCCATCCCAGCTGAAGATACCATCTCTGGCTGAAGAATTCACAGGGGTGCAGCCTGCAGGAGGGTAGAGCTCCAGAAACACTGCTATGGACTGCGTGGGAAACTGGCTGCCAACAGCCTGGACAGGCACAGTCTCTGCTAAATAAAAAACTGGCTGGATCGCCAAAGAGTGGTGGTGAATGGAGTAAAATCCAGCTGGAGGCCAGTCACCAGTGGTGTCCCCAGGACTCAGTGCTGGGGTCACTCCAGTTAAACATC
>NW_010335313.1:0-464 GCF_000700745.2 Antrostomus carolinensis
GATGACACAATAACCGTAAACCTAACCTAAATCTAATCCTCATCATCGCCATAAAAATTACCCCAACCCTAATCCTAACTCTGGCCCTAAATCCAACCCTAACCTACCCTAATGGCACTCTAACCCTCACCATAAACATAGCCCTAACCATAACCCTAAACTTAACCCTAACCCATCCTTCAACTTCACCATAACAGTAACCCTAACTGTAACCCTAAAGCTAAACCTGTCCCGAACCACAAACACTCACCCTAACAGCACCAAAGCCCCCAAATTAACACTAACACAAATCCCAGTCCTAATGCACCGAACCCTGACCTGGTTACACACCGGTCAGATCAGTCACTTGGGGACTTGTGACAGCACAAGCACCTCAATGGCAACACACCGTAACCCAAAGCCTAAACCTAAACCTAATGCTATCCCTAAACTTACTTAAACTTGTTTCCCTTGCTGTGACCACC
>NW_010335314.1:0-10103 GCF_000700745.2 Antrostomus carolinensis
ACCATTCTATGATTTTATGATTCTATGATACTTATTGAATTATCTTGCTTCATAAAATTCCAGGAGGTTAACTTGTTTGATCTTATCTTATTGATCATCTCTTGCAGGTCAATAACCAAAAATTACTCCACATCACAGTGCTCATATAGGCAACTTGTTATTTAAAGGGCAGACATCTTAAAAGACTCCTTTATTTAAATTTTCCCTGTGATAAATCATACTCCACAACTTTTAAAACATGAAGTATCACAGTTTAACAAGATCTAGATGAAAATATATTTTTAAGTGGCAGCAAAACAAAACAGTGCTTAAATTGATAACTTCATTATTTTGTAGCTTTACTCTTCCTGATGTTTTGCAAATGTTCATTCTCCTAGTTTGCTTTACAAATATATCAGAAAGCAAAATAAGGCAGAGAAACTTTCTGGTTTGTATGCCAGAAGAGAAATCAAATTAGACTGGTGGATCAGGTTGCATTAATTTTTTTGGGATATGTTTATCCCACATAGTTAACTGAGTTCTGGAACTCTGTTTAGTTCTTGCCAAGTGTCAGTGTTTCCACAGCAATGTCCTGCTGTGGAACTGTGTCTTTGCAGTATCTGGAGGACTATGTGCCGTGGCTTTGCTATGAGGAATTATTTTCAAGGTACTTGTTGCAGCTGCACAACTCCTCATGTAGTTCTCCAGGGGAATCTGTGGGAATAGCACTGCTAAAGTACTGACAGACAACTAATCTTGTCTAGATTTTAACTACAGAACAGACAGTGTCTGGACTGGGCTGAAGAGCAGTATAGGCTGTTATCCAGGGGTCCAGTCAAGGAAGTGGCAAGTGTTCAAAACAGAAAACATAAATGCTTATTGATCCTCTGTGTGAGCAGAATGAAACCAAAGCTTGTCTAAGAACGTAGGCTAAAACATCAGTGTTGCAATAATTCATACAATTTGAAAGTTAAAAGAGATTTAATATTGTAATCTACTAGGCAAAAGCCAGATTTTCTTTCTCTTATTAATTGCATTCAAAACAAAGGCTGTATGCTCTACCTAGGCTTTTTTCAGTGAATTGCCACACAGCTTGTACCTTCATAAACCTCACTATATCAAAATTCATTCATTCATTTCATTCTGAAATTATTTCAGATCTTCTCCCATTAATTATTTAGCAATTTAAAATGGTCCAATGAAGATGGGAAAACCAAAACTAAAATACTAAGAACAGATTTGGAAGATAAACCCAGAAAATAGTAAGCATAAAGAGGTAGCTAGGTAGCTCTCTCAAAGGGGTCAGCCATTCTGTGGCCTAAGGTAATCAGAAGGAAGAACAGGAAATTCTTGGAGTGGTGAGGATGAGCAGCCACTCCATAATTTGTGCGATTCTCAACTTCACCACAGCTTGCAGCAGAGATCTGGAGTCTCCAAAGATAGCTGCTGGCAGCACACCTCTCCTCATTGTATACTATGGTAAGGAGTAGGGTGTCCCTGAAAGGGAGCTATTTGTTCCCATTGTGCAGACTCAAATACTAACAACTCCGTGTAAACAGCAGACTTAAAAGAACAAGCTCATTACAAAGAACTTCAGGACACAAAGATCTATTACCAGGTACAGTAACTGCCCTGATATTGTGGATGTTTCAGCACTGACCTGCTGCAAGCAATATATTTCACTCAGCTTGAGTAAAAAATAATTCTGCTAACATGATGCAAAAAGATCACCAGAAGAATCAGCAGAGCTTTGTGCAAGAGCTTTATTGTTCCCTCTTGTAATAGCTACAGGAAGGCAGATAAACTCTCAGTTCCTGCCTTCTTGCAGGGGATGAACAGTCTTTTAGACTGAGCTGGATTGCAATTAGGAGAGCTAGGCTTGGTCCTGTTGCCTACAACTAGTACCAATCTGCTCTGTGAGCTTGAGGCTCAGCCTATTTAACCACTAAATAATAACTAAATATTTACTTTTCTTTCAAAGATGCCTGTAAGATGCAATCAATCTCTATAAAAACCTTGACTCTCATATGGCAGATGTGTTGAGTTTCCAAGTATTAATATTACTGCCAACAACAATAGTTTTTTAAACTCTCTGAGTTAATCTGCAACATTGCAGGGTCCACTAGCTTTGCCTGGCCTCATAAGTTTACAAAGAAGAGCTGGCATCCCTCTCAGGTCCAGTTCCAAACACATTTTTACCTGCAGTCAAAAATATACACGATAAGAAACTAAACAAATAAAAAAACCTCCTGGTGTCACCGAGCTCTCAGAAGGAATGGATACAGCAGTTTGTCTAGTCCTCTAAAAAAATATAACCTTTCTTGCACTGGACATATTCTGAGTCTGATGAACTCATCAGTAAATTAGATTGCCCTTCCAGAGTAACCACTTACTAAAAGTATCTTCCAAAGTATTTTTACAATGGCTTGATATTTTCATCTACATTTTTAGCATTTTTTATTTACGTAATGAAACTTCACCTCACTTTCTGCACTGTGGCTCTTAAAAAGCCTCAGAATGCCCCACGAAAAACACAGCACCCTGGAGAAGAGGGGTACAGATTCCAGGAAAGAGACACAGATGCTTTGTCAGAAGTGGCTACAGAACAAGTAGAAACTCCCACACTGGCTTCAATGTAAATTTGATCAGGTGCTTAGAAACATGAACGAGGACTTACCAAAGAACTATTAGTTTCTCTGGTCCTGGTCTTGCTGAAATTAGTGGACTGTCAGTTATTAGTATGTACAAAAATACATTTCCCTGAAGTTTTCCATTCACTTTCTGCCTCTCAGCATCTAAGTGTGTTCAGACATTCAACTAACAATTTGAATATAGCATTTGGAGATCATAAAATGGAAGGTTTTTTTCATAATAATAAGTATTCATGTTCTCATACTGCTGTATTGTTTTTAAAACTCGCTTTTAATATTGAGATTAAATTTGAAACAAATGAAGATGTCTTATGACTTTAACCTACTTTTGCCTTCTGTTGCCACAGATCTCAAGTACTGCCTACCCTGCTCTAAGATGTTCTTTACAAGTATTCCCAGCAGTGGGAGGGCTGACCTTACCTCCAGATACTGACTGAGCAAACGCAGAGCTTGGTCTGCAGCACTGAAGATGTTCCGCCAGTCAAAGTCTGCCATTCCTTTCTCCCGGCTCCCTGGAGACCCATTGTGGAGAAAGTTGATTATGTGTTCAGCAGTGAAGCCTTCAGCACCCAGTCGGCTGTTCAAGAAGTCCCTCACTGTAGGGTGCTTCAGGGAGTCCTGAGAAAACACAACAGGACAGCCTCACTACAATGATCCTCCTCACATGCCCTGTTTAGCTAGAAAGGTTTCCATTTCCATAGCTCTTTCTGAGCTGTGAGGTAGTACAAAGGGGTATGCTAAGGAATTAATTTTATAAATGGGCAATTGCATAGTTGAACTGGAGCTGAGACTTGAAGAATGCATGAAAAGAAATTTATCCTTAACTATTTATTGCATTGTTTCCTTATAAGCAGGAGGATAAATGTAATAAATGTCTAATCTAATACAAAAGAGTGTGGAAAACCAAAAGTTTTCTCTAGTATGAACTGCTTTATAAGCTTTAACTACAGATAACTACTTGCAGCTGATCAAAGTTGCACCCAAGGGATGTGGAAATAAGCTGTTTCCTAAAGTAGTAAATTGCTGAGTCCAGCAAAAGCATGGTCCTACCGCCTCCTTTGCCTATGTGGAACCCAAGAAAACCAAGTGTTCTGCTCCTGAATAACATTTTGGAAAGACAGGGAAGCAGTAATTGCTGCCTTTATTAAGAAGTCATTAGCCAGATTCTAGAGTGTCCAGATCTGAGGTTTGTCACAGAGATGCTGTAATGCATCTAAGACTACACTTCAAATCAAGCCCAGTAACTGGCCCAACAGCCTTAAAGGCCACAGAGTCCTTGCTTCCAGCCAAGTCTTACAAGTTAATTCTTTTCTCCCTTAGTAAAAGCAAAGGATGGTGAAAGGCTGGTCTTACTGAGGATCCCTGCTAAGTTATAACATACACGCGTCATATTCATTTGCAGGCTGTTTTGAAAGAAGTACCACAGCTGAGGTCCTACTTCTTCCCAAGCTTTGGTCAACAGTCTGAGGCGTTCAAGTTCCTCAAATGTAGAATTTGCCTGAGAAGTAAAACAGCAGAAAAGAGTGTTAGAAAGCTAAGGAGATAAACAAACAGAATTTATGATCCAGCCATTCAATGAGAGTGAAACTTGTAACTTACAAATGTTGTATTTTTACCTTCAATACTTAATAAACTTATTAAAATAGCAGAAAAGTTAATAATACTGAGAAAAAAATTGTAAAATCCAACTGTAACCAAAGTCACTTAGGATAAATTTCTGTTGTGTATGTAATAGAAAAAACCAACGGAACATTAAGCCCAGTTAACTTCAATTCCTTTAAATACTCAGGTTCTGGGTAGAATGATGTCTTCCTTTCTTTTTCCCCTTGACTATTTCTCTCCATTAAGAACTAAAAAGAAAGATGATGATGTGGGTACATGAATAAAAGGAAGGCAGTTGGAGAAGACTGATTCTCATAGTTAAGACATTAGTTAAGATTTGAAATGTTGGGCTGCTGTAAACCTGATGTTTTCCTGTGTGAACTATGAGCAGCAGTTCTTCTGTACCTTACATAGATGTTAAGAGTAAGCGAATTGCTAGCTATGAGGTAGCCAAAACCCAGGTCATAGGCAACCTTGATTTAACGGCTCATATTAATTTCACCCAACTTCAGGCACTTAGCTAAAGAGTCCAGGCTCCATCCTATTTTCATGAAGTGAAAATTACTTATAATTTCAACATACATAATACTAAATAATGATGTTGCTATTGGTTTGTAATCTGTCAGTGTTAGGTCTCAATGAGTCTATCCAAGCCTCATAGCTTCCTCATTTAACTATTTACTGGCACAGTGCTGCTGATGTTCCTACATCTGTAAAATATATACAAACATTATTTTTACTAGTGTAAATGTGGAATCATGCTAACAAAAGGTTGCTCAAGCCAGAAAAAGCATATAGTGTGGACTAGAGATGGGATGAATCAGTAAAGATGTGTCTCTTGTGTTTTAAACAAAGGGTAATTGTCCCTCTGATGACCAACAGAACAAATAGAGTTCTGAGAAGAAAATTTGATTAGGTTGAGGTAGCTGGGTCACTGTTTTTCAAAAGATGTTTTTTAGGATGTAATTTTTTAGAAATATACAGTTTTGTATTTCAGAACTTCTTACGTTTTTTAGGATTTTCCGTGCAGAAGGTGAATCGGGAGCAAAGAGAATTTTTCCCATCAGCAGGGGCTTCACAGCACTCCAGGCTATTTTGGTTAAAGGGTTTGATTCCAAGTTCTGGATCAATGCATTACAAAAGGGTGCTAAAGACAGAAATAAAGACAGTCTTTATGTAACCCTACTCAAATCCTATCATATATAACACCCTGCGGGGCTTTTCAATGGCAATATGGACAGTTTAAAGCATTTTGAATCTGAACGGGTTAAGCATATTCTGCAATGTAGAAGTACAACATCTGAATAGATGGAAAACACTATTAAGTAGAAATTTGAGTTATAAAGTAGACAACACAGAAATTGGAAGAGCAAACAAATAAATTTAATCATTTGAAAGTTGCTGTTATTTGTAAGGTATTTCAAACGGAAGGTAACTAGATAGGTCAGATCTCACTGAACAATTTTGAGCTCTATTTGCTTTTCTTCTAATGATTTAGCTCCTTTGTGTTGCACTTGACATTGATACAAAGTTATTTTTTCTCCTATTAGTGGTTAAATCTTACACGCTATAAACTATTGGACTGGAGATCCAGCAGGCTTGGGTGTTGAACTCCGGAACAATTCAGAACTGGATCCTACAATACTTTCAAACTAAACATTTTAATATAAACATTTTTATCTTAATCCTGCACTAGGTATTAGTTTATTTGGATAGCAATCAACTATATTGTTCCCTGGCTGAAGAAATGGAGTACTGGGTCTTTTACAGGTCTTTTGAAGGTTCAGACATAAGTAGAGACAAGTATCAACATGAACAGTGAAAGGTAGAACTCTCTCCATGGGCAGAGTGCTCACCTGTACTTTGTAACCATGTAACTATATCATAGTGGAAGGGACACAGAAATCTACTATCGGCTATAATATGGCTGTTAGTACAGAAAAAATTGCTGGTGGTATCAATGTAGAGAAAAGCTAAATACCAAACAGAAGGGGATCTAATAAAAAATAGAATAACAAATGGTAGAAATTATAAAATTGGTTCATCTTTGCAATCTCTCTTATTACAATAGAAAGAAGTAAGGAAATCAAACTAACAAAACTGGTAAGTTGAAATACTTTCTATGTAAGATTTAATTATGCTGTAGAACATTACTGCTACAAAATATATGTACTTTTATGCAAGAAGAGAATAGCTATCATGTACTAAATTGAATATTATTTAAAATATTTTATGCAAGAAGAGAATAGCTATCATGTATCATGTACTAAATTGAATATTATTTAAAATTAGAGATTTTAAAATTCCTGTGCTCCAGGCCATCAATCAAGTTGAGATACTTTAAAAAAAATTATCTTGGAGAAAAGTAACTCCAGAATGCTGCACTGTATTTTCCTGAACCTTCTTCAGAAGCATCTAGTTCTTCCTGGTATCAATAGTATATATTAGAAGATGAGACAGAGGGACTGTCTTCATTATGATGATGACAATGTTTATGACTTCATATAGAAAGCAAATGCGTATTTCTGTAAGTTCTCAATCCCTGGGTTTCTCTGCTTCCAGCTATGAAGTAACTATGAAGTAAAACTATTTCACCTGCCCCTAATTTCCTGAATCAACTGCTTACAAATGTTATTTTATAAAAGCAACAAGTGGTATTCTAACATAAGTTGTATCTGCCTACAGTCTCTGTAATGGTTTGGTGGAAAAAACTTACTGGTTGTATTATCATAAAGATAGCTGGATTTCTTCCTTGTTGATTCAATCCCCAGGAAAGCTTTGTAGTTATTATCTTCATACCAATTGAAGGAAAACACTCTGGATCCACCTCCTTCTGGGTAGCCACAGAAAAGATCAGACAGGGAGCTCACCAAGTGGCCTAAGGATTCCGGCCTTCCATCTTGTACAAAGGGCTGCAGAACCATCAAAAGGTCCTGAACGCTTGGCTTCCTGACTAGCTGCAGTAAGACAAGACTTTGTTAATTGCAACCCTCAAAAGAGGAAAGTATCTAATAAGGTCTCAGTTGGGCTGAGTCTGGTAGAGTATGGATGCAGTCAGAACCTCATCCTTTTATCTCCTCTGTCCCGGTCACAGGCACCATTTTCAATTCCTGATCTCTCATGTCTTTTCTGAAGAAAAGAATATGCTTCATAATTGCCAATGCTTATGTCTACATACATTTTATAACAAGTGAAGAATTAATTTCTAAGGAATCAGCTCTTCCCGAACAAGTCTATTTTCTTTCTGATAAAGCATGTAACTGGAACATAAAAAGAGCAAAGGAAAAGGAGGACTAGGCACTACCCAGAAAAAACTATGTCATCTATTGTTAGACCACTCACCTTTTGCACTGCTTGGGAGACATTAGACAGCACCCTCCCCCAGGCCTTCAGGTCAGCACCTGGTGACTTTCTGTCCAACACAGTGGGAAGCTGTGAATACATCAGAAATACAGGTTAGTTTTGTATAGTTTCTACATGACAACAGCTATTACAGTGAGAGGGAAAAAAATCTAAATAGCATCTCTTTAGCTCAAATACTTTGAGTTATCTGGAACAGCGAGTTTTGTAAGCCTGTCTTGTGGGGCCACAAATCCAGCTCCCATACGCAGACTCACACAGCCTGTGTAAGTGCGCTTACTAATATGAGGCTGAAACAGTCACAGGCCTCTGAAAATATAGCTTGGAATTTGTTCTGCTTATCTAAGCCCAACATGCCAAAAGGTGCAAAATGGAGGAGGAATGCAGGAACTGGGATTTCTGAGAAGCTTCTTCTCACAGAGACTATTCTTCCAGCAAGATGTATAGACTCTTGGTAACTGCTGAATTTAGCAAAGGTTGTGATACAGAAGTCCCCATCTGCCATGGAGGTAAATAACTCCTAGTACTTTACACTTGAGAGATTTCCTGGTTTTGGAGACAGTCTGGTCCTCACTGTCTGTCTGATCTGACAGAAACTATTACTTCTTCAGGCTCCTGCAGACTGGCCAAATGGCCTTTCTAGCAGAAAGTTAAACGCTTTCGTTATCACTGGCTTCTTAAAAACAGGTGACACCATGACATGCTGTCACATACCACTTTGCTTGCATCACTGCATCCTTCTTTGTCAGCTGTCTAAAGAATCACACGTGCATTTGGAGTTAGTACCCTTGAGGCTTTCTCAAGCATCTGTTTCTCTTGGTATTACAATACAATATAAAGCTGGACCTTTAGATAGCTAAACTGTAATATTTGAGATAAGCTGCTAAAAAGACTTCCCAAAAACTGCACAGCTATGCACACTGCTGATTTCCCTGCCATTTCTTTCACTCAGTAGGTGGTTAAAAAGCAGAAGACAGCTGTACTGTGTAGGTACCTGACAAGGAATAACAAAGGCAAGAGTTTTTATGCAAAGCTTACATTAGCATGTTCTGATCTGTCACTTGCAGTTCAGGTGGGAAATATACACACACAAAACACTTCAAAATACACTTTTTCTCTCTTCCCTAAGGGGAACCAGTCTCTGCAAAGATTATACAGGATTCTTGGAACACTTGCCTTAACCTGGCCTTTTTGAAACTATGAGCAACAGGTATTGTAAACAATCTGAAGCAAATTAGAAAAGCCTGGGATAAATATGGAATTAAGAACCTCCTTCTTGTAGCTGGAGGAAAAGAAGAGAGAAATAGGGGCAAAATTACGTATGTTTGCTTCTAAATAGGCATTCAGTATGAATCAAGTCTTAATAGAAATGTCCTAAAATGACTGAGTTTGTTCTCAGCTAGTTCACATTCTCTAGAAGCACACGTAAGGCAGGATCAGCAGACATTATATACAAACTACACTCTCATCTGACCTAAATATCAGAGCAGACAGTTGGGAATGTTTATTGACCCTAAGCACATAGGAAGATGAAAGCTTTCCTCAAAATATTTATCCAACTATTTTCATATTCACTGGAAGTTAATATGGTGCCATGGAAAAAAGGAAAAGCATGAACATTGAAGAGTTTCTTTCCAACAATAGAAGGTCCAGTTCTGGAATCCACAGGCAGCTGCCCATCCTAAAATAAGCCCTACTCAAACAAGGAGCTCTGCAAAAAGAAATTCTTGTACATGACTGGTTATACTATACAACTATAGCCTGAACACCACAAAGTACAGAGTGACTGACAGTGTAAGAGTGCAAAAAATAACCTGAGTCTTGAATACACAGGTATTTCTAATGTAGAAGTCTTAGACCTAGCGCAGAATTTTTAGAAGTCCAATGAAGATTCATTCTGCATATGTAACAGTGTAGATTTACACTCAGTTTGATTACATATCAAGCGCATGTGGTGACACTGATCAAAGCAGCTGTTTCAACAGCATGTGTCTATGTTTAGCGAAGAACCGCTTATCTCCTCCCAAAATTGCAATAACGTATTAAAAATTTTTATTTTAATTTATTTATAAGGTATAAAGAACTTAAAATGAAACTTAAACAGGCAGGTTCAAGAAGAGCAGTGCTCCAGAAAAAGGCTCATTTTCCTTGCTGCAGCTGATCCAGCCAGACTGTAAAGAAAGAGTCTTATTTTTCTGTCTGCTTTCCTATCAAAAATGTGAGTTGCTTTTTGCTTTTAGAGGCTATAGATGAGCACATGAAGGATTTTGAGTGTATGTTTATGCACATACATACCTGAATATGTTGATCACAAATTCAACAAGAAACATTAATTTCAAAGTGGTGGAGGAGCACACTGTAAAAATATCTGTGGCAAGGAGTGCTTGTGCACAGTCTACCTTTTAGTTTAACAGGAGTAACTGAGATGGATTTTGATTTAAAAGGGGGACTTCTGCCTTGGAAGAAAACAGAAATATATTAAAATAATTATTTAGCAACTTTAACAGTGAG
>NW_010335314.1:10141-11861 GCF_000700745.2 Antrostomus carolinensis
ATCATGAAAAGATAATCCTCTCTTCTCTGCAGCTGGGTGCACACTGAATCCCACTGGCAATCAGGCTGTGGATACCCTTCCAACACACAGACTTCCAATACTCAGGGGAAGTCTTGGCAGACAAATCTTTAACAGACTACATCATAGGCAGCCACCAAATTGGTCAGGCCCTTGGTGAAGCCATACTGGCTGTCATCAATCAACCTCCTCACTTTCCATGTGCCTCAGCATAATTTCCAGGATCATCTGCTCCATGATCTTGCCAGGCACAGAGGTGAGACTGACCGGCCTGTAGTTCCCCGGGTCTTCCTTGTTTCCCTTTTTAAAAATGGGAATTATGTTACCCCATTTCCAGTCCATGGGAACTTCACCAGACTGCCACAGCTTCTCAAATATGATCGATAGTGGCTTGGTAACTTAGTTCTCTCAGGACCCATGGATGCACCTCATTAGGTCCCATGGATTTCTGCACCTTCACATTCCTCAGATGGTCTTGAACCTGCTCTTTTCCACCCTCCTAGTGGGCAGCTCTTCATTCTCCGAGTCCCTACCTCTGCCTTCTACAACTTGGGGGGTATGGCTTGAGCACCTGGTGGTGAAGACTGAGGTGAAGAAGTCGAATACCTCAGCCATCTCCATATCCTGGGTGACCAGATCTCCTGTTTCCAGAAGGGGTATACATTTTCCCTAGTCTTCCTTTTATCCCCGATGTACCTATAAAAGCTTTTCTGGTTGGCCTTGATGACCCTGGCCAGATTTAATTCTGTCAGGGCTTTAGCTTTTCTAACCCAATCCCTGTTTGCTCAATTTCCCTGTATTCCTCCCAGGCTACCTGTACTTGCTTCCACCCTCTGTAGGCTTCCTTTTTGTCCTTGAGTTTGTCTTTGCACGATAAATAAATTTATTCTGCATAATATTTTTTTTTTTTAAAAGAGCATAATATCGCCATATTGAACCAAGGTTGCAGTTGTGGTTAATTTACAGCAAGAAAGTAAAAACAGGAACAGCACAAAGAAGGGCAATGAACAGAAGTAAGGAAAAGCTTCTATAGAAAGAGTGATGAAAGCCAATACAACTTGTTTGGTTTGTTTTGCTTTTTTTTTAAAAAAAAAAAGGCTCATATGGCTATCCCAAGTCAAGCTGCATCATGGTTTCAACTTCAGCATAAAATTCTGTCATGTTGGATGGAGCAAAGACAGGATGGGTTGTATGCAGTATTTTCAGAACCCTCTGCAAGGTCCCTGTAGGTCTTGCCACACACTGTTTTGCTACACAGATTGGAAAGACTAGATAACAGTTCCACACACACTCTAATTTTAAAATTGCATTTGACTCTTTTAGTTCTGTTGCACTGTGAATTTAATCTGTTTCATCCCAAAGCATACGTAGAACTGTCTAGTGTCCTGCTGATGGTAGGATCATCCTATGGATGATCATACATCCATAACCTTACATTTGCAGGGGTAAACAAAGACTACCTGGAATATTGGTGATGTATTACAAAGAAAACCCTTAAAGGACAATGAAATATTAGCCAAAAAAAATGACAACATAAGGCAGGATGATTGGGTTAATACTTACCAGCTGAAATAGCTTAAAGAAATCAACATTTGCATACAAGGCATCTTCTACTCTCTGTAGGCTGTCCTGGGACAAGGCACACATGGCCTTGTGCACAGCAGAGAGACCTCTTCGGCTGCTGAAGATAATAAAGCGGTTC
>NW_010335314.1:11879-15798 GCF_000700745.2 Antrostomus carolinensis
AGGAGCATCTGACTGCAAGCAATGTCCTTCAGAGCCAAGTTAGGGACACCGTAGGCAAACTGCAACCAAAAACAATGTTTCATTCACTGTTAAGAAACCTTCACATTGCTCAGAAAGAATTAAAGATTTATCAGAAGTGGACAGCTTGATATCAGCCCCTGCTAATATTTTCACTAATGGCAGAAGGATGCGGTCAGCCGAAGAATCAAATCTTGAACCACCTTCACTTGATGTGATGCTAGATCACCTTGCCTTCACTCATATTTTTCCTCTTAGTTATTAGTGACTCTTCCTTTTGCTGCTCTGATAGTTTCACTGGGCTGGCCCTTGACTAGCAGCCAACACAGTCGTTCACCCACTTTCCTCCCACCCCCAGGGGATGGGGGAGAGGATTGGGGGAGGCAAGGCTAAGGAGGCTTGTAGGTTGAGATAAGAACAGTTTAATAATAGAAATAAAAGAAAACTTAATACTAATGTTAAGATAGTAGTGATAATAATAACAGTAACAAAACATGCAAATGAGTGATACCCAGTGAAACTGCTCACCACCAACGGACCAAGCCCGGCCCGTTCCCAGATAACGATCCCGGAGGAGCGACAATCCCAAACTGAAACTGCAATCCCGGAAAAACGAGAGCCGGAGTGAAAGTCAGAGAGAGCCAAAAGAGGAAGAGCCCCTCACTGATATACTGGACACGATGGGATATGATATGGAACATCCCACTGGCACATCCAAATGCCAGTTTAGCTTATTAATTTAAATATTCCTGGCCCCTTAGATCTTGCACTTGTAGACTAACAGAACACAAAGTCCTTCACTTCCAGCAACAAAAATGCAAACACTGGGATGTTCTCAGTGTCTCTCATAACAAGTCCCAGGCTGAAAGCAAAACACAGCACTGTTCTAGCTACTGAAAAGAAACCCAGCTCTGTTCCAGCTAAAAACCAGGACAATTGCAAAAATTTTTGAGAGTCTTCTTCCCTTTCTCTCTGTCATCTAAGCACAGCTGGTGCCATACCACCCATCCTTGTGGTTAAGGAGGGATAGCTACAGCTTGCTTGAAAGTATTTCCCCATGATTGTGCTACCTGACTCTACCTTTCGTGTTTAGGCTAGTTGTATTTTTGCTGTCAGTTGCTCTAATAGAAAAAGGCCAGTTCCACTGATTCTCAAAGCTTGATTTCCCTCAGCATTTTCTTTCTGTTATAACTATTCCATCCCAATGCTTCCCCACAGCCATTATTCATTGTCACTGTGCACAGGCATGCAGCCAGGCTTTACAAAGCCTTTTTACATTAAACCACACCCATCTACTGATTACTACTTCTAATAAAAACATGGAACAGAAAAAAACCCAATTATTATCTTTAGTGTTCAACCACTGGAAACAGATTAACTTACAGTTAAATCAATGTAAATGCAGAATAACTCCACAGAAATCAGTAGATTTACTTGGGATTGACGTTGTTATGGAATACTCTTGGTAGTTTATGATTCAGTTCTACTTGCTTTATAATAGACAGAATACATGTCAGTATAATAAAAGTAGCACTAGAAATTTCCTATAAGTTCATGTTCCCATCCTCTATCTACCTCCTTTCACAGTATAAATTGTACAGAAAAAAGCTCACAACACTGATGACTGTAAATGCCTACTGTGTTTGAGATGAACATAGACTTTCAGACAAACCAGAACTAGGCACTGACACAATATCATTAGGCTAAATGCATTTAATAAGCTGCACAGTAAAAGAAGTCATCAAAATCTGCACCGAATACAACTTTCTTTAGAAAAATAATCTGCTGAGCATTCCAGTCTTTAAGACATTTGGATCAAAACAAACAGGCCACACCTATACCAGGTGAGACATAGGTACACATTTATTTCCTAAGGAAATTAACAAAGCCATCTAAGAAATTCTGAACATGATCAAAATTTTATATCTGCAAATCTCCTACAGTTAGCAGCTGAGATTTGTTTGGTGGTGCCTGTAAAGAGAAATATTTGAAAACCCAGAAGAATGAGAAAAAAAAATTAATTCAGTTGCTTTGAAGAGTGGATTCAAGCTTGAGAAGTTATTAAGTGCTTCGGATGTCAGAAGCTATGAACAAAACTGCAAGCGTGGCTGTGGGAAGTCGGCATCCAGAGTAGGAAAGGCAGGGGAAGAGAAGACTAGTACAGCGTTGCATTTTGTCTACCATGACTGCTCTGAGCTTTGGTTTATGGAGCTGTAGTTGACAAAAACACCCACCTGAATTATGCACAGATTGTGTATTGGAATAATGATGCAAAAAAAGGGATGTGAGTTTCTAGTAAAAGTATCTGAGAGGTACTGTCCCAATCATCACTACAGCTGTACCCACATAAAGGCATTATTAACACAAGTTGGACAGTGTAGAGAGAGGCAGAATCTAAATGAGGAAATGCAACTGACAGATCCAGTCTGGCTTGCAAAAAACCTCCAAAACCAAACACTCCCACCCTCCCTCAGACTAGAACATCTGAATTGTATTTAACTGACTTTGTATCAGTGAAAATTTGCTTATTTGCTCACTTATGTCCTGGGGATGTGTGTGAAAAGAATGGTATTTTTTAACCATATACGCCTGATCTGGCATGGTTCTCATCATCCAGTGTGAACTGCAATGAAACTGAGCCGCACAAGGAGGCAGCCTGGGAACCTTGTTTTGACTTGTGAAAGGAGGAAACTGTGACATTAACATCATTCAGAAGGATTAAACAGAAAAAAAAAAAAGAGGTTATTTACAAACTGTAACTGCATTTCAAGAATGCTCATGAGCAGATAGGATTAGAAAAACATCAAACCTCCACCCTTCCAATTTTTCCGGTAGGGTGGGCTGTTGCCAATCTTTCCTGAACTACTTATTGTGTTTTAACATCAGTCTCTTATCCTTATCTTAGAATGACTCAAAAAAGCAGGCCCTCAGAGGAAAACTTCAATACTTTTTACTTTTTTTTTTAAAATCAATGTGTCACTGTTTGGCCGAAGCTGGCAAGATGAAGTCCAAATTATTTTTTCAGCTAGTTGGCTGTTTGATCAGGTTTAGCTTTCAGCAATGTGTGTCATTTCCTGCACTCCCAGGCAGCTCAGACCTAGATCTGCAGCCAGCTGTTGGCAACAGTCAGGCTCTTGTAAACAAGTTGCTTTCAAGTTGTTCAGCTCTGTGCCATCAGAGCCAGGGGAAAAGGGTGTACAGCAATACTTAAGCAAACAGAGGGAGAGCAGCATGAAGAACTAGATATGCACTATCATGGCTGAGGCTTAAGACGATCACAGATCTAGGTTCTAGTCATGGCTCTGCAACTTCTACCTCAATCAACCGTAAGTTCAGCCTGAGGAACTTGTTTATCAAGGTCTGTAAGAATTAAGCGATTCATCTCCCATAGGAGATAAAGTGTTCAATTCATATTGAAAATAATTCTCTTATGGTCTTTTGAAAATTGAGATTAGTTTTTCTGCATCAGTTGCTTATGGAGGAAGTATTCACACCACTCTCTTTACTCATAGCTGTAAATTAGCTTTTGAGAGATGGTCTTGTATCCCTGTGATTACTGCTAATGAGAAAACTTTATGGAGGACAGCAGAAGTAGTATTTAACACCAGGGCTCGCCCAGCTTCCTCTCTAACTGATGTTCAGATTTCTTTAATTTTCAGCATAAAGAGAACTACATCTCTTTCTACATCAGCACAGAAAATACAGCAGAAAGACACCATGTTCCAGCAGGTTTCAATCATATTTTTGGTGATGGTGTTGAAAACTTCAGTCCTGCGTACAGTGGCAGGCAGAGTTTTTAACAGCAGATGAATGAATGCCACCAGAGAGCTAATGGAGACTAGCACAGCAGCTCACAGCTCTCCTAGTGCAGCAGATGTCTGATGAAGAAGAGGTTAGGGCA
>NW_010335314.1:15832-35415 GCF_000700745.2 Antrostomus carolinensis
TCACGAGCAGCAAGGAAGCAAACTTTCACCATCTCAGCTGATATGGAGGTGTGAAAATAAGTAGGATGTATCAATTGACACTGGCTTTGGTATGGTCTTGTGGTATTGCTTTGTGGCAAAGTGAGGAGAGCAGAGGGCTTCCCCTGGTACTAATCAAGAATATAGCAGATAAGTAATCTGGCTACTAGTCACACCAGCTGGGAACCTCTGGTGTACAAATGGCACTGCATGCAAGTTCATTAATGCCCTCCCTCTTCCTGGCCACACACAGTTCCAGCATTTGTGTTTTATGTGGCAGTGAAAAAGAGGAATTGTGTCTTTCAGCCTCAATTATTCACTTGCTTCCACCCACACACTAAGGCAGTGTAGAAATTGTTCCAGAGTTCCAGTTCAGCAACATTCATTCATTACTACAGCATTCCTCGCAGAGCTCTCAGCCACCAGTGTACGCAGAGGCAGAGACAGCCTGGACCTGGTCAAACACAGTTCCCCTGCTTAGCTGCTTCAGGAGTAATTTGACCTACAGTTTTCACTCTGAACTTTCTGAGCAGATCTGTTATTCAATCAGAATCTAAAAAAGTGGGTCTGCTTCTCCACTCCCACCTATTCATGTAAGACAATGCCATAAAGCCACCGTATTACTCTGCTGACATTGAGGCAGAGAATTTAAATTTTAATTTAAGGATCACAAATAGTTCTTTGCTGTTATTCATCAAGACTGAAGTCTCAAAAGGATGCACAGCTGCCTTACACTTTTGAGCCGAGTCTTTAATCATGGGGCTGGATGCATTGCTTGACAGTGTTGTTTCTTGATGCTCATTATTTGGGAGCAACTACAGCATCAAACCAAACATCTATATTTAATGCATATTCAAAATGTTTTTTTAAAGACAAAACAAACACTGCTTCCTCTAGATTCACAAAAAACAAAGGGAGAAGTTGTACAAACAATCTATTAGGCAGCAGGTATTCTGGGTACAAGGTTCTCACTGAGGCTACTTTGCACATACGACTCAAGAGACTGAATCCACACAAATAGCTTGGTGCTGTTATATATCTACCCACCTGTTCAGGGCGCACTTGAGCATTAATAAGCTGGAAAACAACAAAATCTGGGAGGCCAGCATCTTCCAGCAAGAAGGAAGTGAGAGTCTCCCCATCTTTCAAGATGTCCAGAATTCGTATTCCTCTTCCTGGACAAAGAAAGGGGTGCAGGGATCAGTGAGATACCAAACAAAGGAAGTTAAAGACCAACTCATACCCTGGATTTAACCTGCAAAAGGTATGTCCTTTGGCTCATATACTTAGTGATGACTGATAGGGTCCAAAACTATTTTTGAAATTCAAAATAATTTTAATCCTTTGCTGTGGAATGATCATCAGAAAACACTGAGTGTTCTGACTCCGCATATCTGATCTCTCAAAGATGTTTCAGACTAGAACTTCAGCAATTAAAGTAATGAAAGCATTCCTGACTGCAATCAAAAGTCTGCCTTTTTTTCTGAGGTAATGTTTTATTTTAAATGTTCAGATTCAAGTGTGTTAGTGTTGTTAGTGTTCTTTCTTCTGGGCCAATCCTTTACATTTACACTAATTAATCACTTGCTGTTGATTAATCTTAGCTAGTTAATCTTACTCTATAGTTTTGCAAAAATGGCCCCTTGAAAATCTTTCATGAGAAAAAAAAATTCCTTGGAGAAGTATAAATTGTTTGTAGTTCAATAGTAATAGTAAACCAGATTACCAACTATTAAACTAAGAACTTGAAAACCTTCAGAGAGACCAATGAGGCTACCCACTGTTAAACTAAACATATGTGAGAGGTCACCAAATTTCCCTAATCCCATCTATAACAATATTAAAAATACTGCTGCTCTTAAAGTCAAACACCACCAATCTATTTTAACTTGTCTCTGTTACAAATCAGTGCCAGTGTGAATTCTGCCTCAGTATGCTCCAGGTGAAAGCTTGGCAAGTGAATGTTGCTCATGTCCACTGAATGCTACAGCTTTTATTAAAGGTAATTCACACAGCATCAACAGACTTCAGCAAAGAATGCTTGAAAAGCACTAGTTCTTCCAGTCTTTAGAACAGGCAACTGAAACTAATAGCAGCATCAGGTATCATACTGACATGGGCAATGTAGCTTTAGACATCGTCACATAAACATGCACCAATTTTCTGCTGAAGTGTTTCCATTTTGTGAGCTAAGTAGAGTCTCAGAGTTTGGCAACTAACTTCCACAATTCCATCTGCAATAAGTATATTCTGTCCTAGCACTGCAGGGGCTGAGCAGAACTTCTTCAATTGCTCCTCCATTTATTTATTCAAGTAGTAAACACTGAAAATAATAGGAGTTTGTCCCCCATATCCTCACTGACGCCTTCTGCCATCTAGGCATTGTGAAGGAAAAGCACACTACAGGAACATATCCTATCATATGTGTCAGTGGGGGGATGGGACAAGGAAGACAGACTCGAGATGGATCCAGTTTAAGGAATCAGGAGAAGGAGCAGTCTTAATTCTGACATTTGTTAATTATTCATTGCTCAACTTCGCAGTGATAACAATATTCTGTTAAGATTGTTAGTTACGGGCAATAGTAGTAAGTTACACATGCAGAGAACTTAAATAGTCAATTCTGCAGTACCTTTTTCTGTATGGAAAAAGGTAGCAATTCACATTTTATGAGCTAAGCTCCAGCACTGACTTTGTTACATTGTTTTATGCAGCAGGAGATTCCAAACATCTATTTTTTCTAAAAAGTTTTTTAAGTAAACCACATTCAAAATCCTCACAGATTCTTAAAGAGCATTAACATTATATTTCACAGGAGTGGCGAGGAACGTACTCTATTTCCCAACAGCTAAGCAAAGTTGATACAGGATGCAAAGGCAACTTCCCAAACCATGGGGTGTGGTCCCCTAGCAATAGGTTACAAACCCATGGCATGTCATGCTCTTCCTCACCTCAAAATAGGGGAGTTTTATTTCTATAGCTGTGTACAAACTGCAGCTCAGATTATACTCAAGTTCTTGTTATTTGCATTCTGGGGCATTGTGATGGTCTCACTGTTATTTACAAGGAGATAGTCTCTTTTTTACTCCTAGTTAGAAACCTCTGATGAGATAGTGAAGCATGTGTATCAGATGGTTTACACACATCGTATGTATAAACATAAATGTACAGAGAGTGACTGATTTTAACAATAATATTATTCCTGTGGCAAAGGACTTCAGAGGGGGACAGATCAATTCTCAGAGCCAATCCATTTTTGTGCCATTAATTTTAGGAGCATCTTTTCAAATTCTATACTTAAGGTCCAAATATTAAATTAAAAAAATATTATCAGTCTATTTTCTATTTTTCCTCAGGATTGTGCTTTGAGTTTGGCAGGTTGTTTTAAGTAAAAATTAACAGAGTCCTATAATTTCCAATCCTATTTATAAGAAGTGTGCAACGCCTTCTCTCTCTAAACACAACAAAACAAGAAGAAAGCATTTCCTTCTTCACTGTTCCAAAGCTGTTTTAGCTAACAGTTGAAACAAAGTATCTCAAAACTCTTCTCTGGGTTATGGTCCTAGTATATATTCAGGCATATTCCTAGTTTTCCATTTCTCTGCATCTTCCAGTGATGCTTTCTTACTGCTTCTGCCTCTACTGTAACAATAATTAATGAGAACTCTTAATCCACATGTTTTACTTTGCATGGCGAGATACCCACGTTTTTGTGTTTTGAGTTTTGTCTACTGTTATTTAAGGAAGATGGTTATAGAATGGAGCTGCATGCACCCCTCCTTTCTCTCAAATGAAAGGTGTTTGTTGCAACACTGGACAAGTTTTAACTTACCCCTTTCTAACTGCAAACAGAGTAACAGCCACATGTGAAATACATCATAATGTTGTCAGTCTGCAAAGTAACTACCAGTCAGCTCTCAGAAGGAAAAATTCAATAAACTAAAGGACATAGGCAAAACAATTACCTGCAATTCTTTCAGGGTTAGTTCTCATTGTTTCCATAAACTGAGTCATAATGATCAGCTCTTCCCACATTCTGCCAAGGTCACGGATTTCGGGGGCTTCCAGTAAGAGCTCTTGAGCATCTTTATATACCCTTGCAAGGCTGAAAAAAAGATACAGTAGACTAAGAAAAATTTAAGTCTGTTAACTCTTCAGAACCTTTCACATAAAAGCTGACTTTCTCTGTTAGGGATGAGGAAAACAAATTATTTTGTCCTCAGTCTTGAAACTCAAAAGCTCAGTTTTGTGGTGTGACACCAGAGTAGTTTCGGGTAGTGCGAGATTCAGTTAGGCTTGGAATTCCACAGAAGGTTTAAGAGGACTACAGGTGATGCAGGAGGCTGGCCTCTTGCACGCCTTCTTCATTAGCCATGCTGATCTTGCTGGGGAGACAGGACTTTCTCCAGACAGCATTCACCTCCTAGCTACAGTGCAAATCTGCTCTGGTTCTAGCCCAGAACAGGCAGCTGTTCACCTACTGGTTCTAGGTTAGAACGTGCAGTTCAAGCAAGGATGCAATCAGGTTCTGTGTTTATAAACAAGTACCAAAAAATTCTTATTAGCAACAGGGGAGGCCATTACCATTCTTTAACAGTGCTACGTTTTTCCATACATGGAATGGTATATCTCAGTCCTCATGACTTATTTTAGCTTACAGGAAACAGCAAACAGGAAGGACTAAATTCTTTCAGAAAATACAATGTATTTGCTTCCTCTGTAATGCACTGAATTTACTCTGAGTCACAAAGGGACAGTTTGCCGTGTAATAAGCAACCTAGAAAAGCCAGAACGTATAGAAAACAGAACCCTCTAGCTTCACTGTGTGATTGACTGTACCCCACAAAAAAAGTCCAGCTGACTACTTTAAATCCTGTTCACTAGGAACAAAGGTCAAACGCTAAGTTAACTCCAAGCTATGGACTTTCACACAACTGGAGCTTTAACAGCCTTGACATTGTTAACTCATGACTTTTAATCATCGGATGCTCCAAAGTGGACCATTTGCAAAGGGAGATTTGGAGCATTTTTTATAGCTATTCTAACAGGTTTTTAGTCTAAGAGTCTTTGTCCACTATGCTGTCTTTCATGACTCAGCTATAACAAACAATGCAATGAAGCACTCCCACAGCTCTTTTTCACTAACAGTCCGGAAATCTCCCATCCTCCTATTTTGTTAATAAGCTTAGGATCGGAAGGTTCCTATGCCGATTAGTCTGACAAGTATAGCAAAACAAGTGCTATGTAACAAGTGTCAGTGCAGATTTTCCTTTGCTGCTACTTCATCAGAGCTCTCATTCAGAAAGGACAACTCAAGTGATGAAAAAAGGAAGCTTAGGGGTTTCATACTCATATCAAAAAG
Source organism: Antrostomus carolinensis (assembly GCF_000700745.2). Lineage (NCBI taxonomy): Eukaryota > Metazoa > Chordata > Aves > Caprimulgiformes > Caprimulgidae > Antrostomus > Antrostomus carolinensis. The sequence continues at coordinate 21,213 of NW_010335314.1, forward strand.
ATTTGTCCTGAGACATTCACTAAGCAGTAGGCAATAGAAAGGAGGGATTTTATTAAGTGAACACATGTTCCTTAGAGACTAGAACAGCTGAACTTTTTCTCAAGAAGGCCCAAATCTACCATCATGAGCTCTGTTTCAACTCTGCTGACCATTGTTGGAATGACATTGATGTGCTAGAACTGAAAATTTTTGTCTTTCAGTATTTGCACCCTGGTACCTTCTTAAATGCTCACCTTTCCTTTTCCATTTACACCACAGAACGATTCTTTAAAATATCCTTCAGAGAACTGAGGGACCTTTCTAAGCACGCAGAAGATACTCCATCCTTTCTCCTTGCAGCATTCATGCCCATGAATGCTCAACAGGTGCCGAGAGCAGGCTATCAGCGATTGCCTAGCAGGCCCGTATTACTGCAACCCAGTCTCACCCATGTAACTGCTTACATGGAATTGTTGTAGTTGGACACAAGACCTGGACTCTCTCCATGGGTTGGGCTGCGGAAACAGGGGTTGTTCATGTTACAGAAGATGCCATGCAGCCACGGTAGCGTTCCTGCAGATGGCATTGCCTTGTTTGGAAAGTGACCTAGAATATAGAAACACAAGATACAAATGATTAGGCGTCTTTTCTAACGCAGCCTGTGTGAATCTAAATAGCATGATGGGTTGGCAAAACGAAGACAAAGAAAATTATGTAGGTTTCTCTTTCACTAAGCAAAAAAAAAAGTCACTGATATAAGCCATATGGCTATTTTCAACTGAAATAAATTCAAAGGTTTTTGTTTGTTTGTTTGTTTTAAATAAGTAGTGAGGCAGTACTTTCTCAGTACTGAATTACAGAAATCTACAACTTGATAGAATCTTGAGACCTCATGTAAGTCTGACCACAATGCATCTCACAGGAAAATTAGAGCTTTTTTTTTTTCTCTCTCCTCACTGGTAATTCTTACAATATACAGCTATAAATAACTAAACTACTTGAAGCACAGTCTGTTCTTTTGCCACTGAAGAATAATACTTGGCAAACAGGTCCCAGTATTTTTGTCTGAGAACTTCTAGCCATTATCTAGCATAAGTCAGACCATTAAAACTTCTTAAACGTTCTCACATTCATGTTGGCGATACAGTGGATTAGCTTTTCTCAGCCAGACAAGAGAAAGAAATAATGACAAAGGCCACACAAGCTCCACCAGAAAACGAAGCTGGAAAAAAAAAGAAAAAAATTCATTCAAAATAAATTTTACAGATGAACCACGTATAGAGTCACTAAGTGACTAGAGGGCTGAGGCTCCTTTTCACAGTAGCAATGCCCAGTGCAGCATGTGCCCATGATTATCCCTTGCCTGTTTCACCATTTAGAAAGGACACCTAGAAACAGCAAGGATTTTGTCACAGTCCCATGAAGCACCACCATTAACTCAGTGGCTTCTCCACCTCTTCTAAAGAAACACTTAAGCATCCCAACTGAGGTAAAAAGAGATGGCAGGTAGAACTAAACTGCCAGATAGATCAGATATTAGTCTAAACAGTTTTTATACAAAGTGGATGGTACTACAACAATACAGGAAAAAAAGGATTAGATGCAAGAGAGAAAGTGTGGGGATTTTTTTTAAACCACATTTTTGCAATGCTGAGCTCATTAGTAGGCTGTCAGTGCAGTGTGCTTACCTAAAGGTAAAAGACTTTAGCCTAAGACTACATTCTTTGATCTTTACTTTTGCTTCTTTTTGTCACAGAATCACAGAATGGTGAGGGTTGGAAGGGACCTCAGGAGATCATTTAGTCCAACCCTGCTGCTAAAGCAGGTTCCCTACAGCAGGTTGTACAGGAAAGTGTTCAGGTGGGTTTTGAACATCTTCGGAGATGGAGACTCCACAACCTCTCTGGGCAGCCTGTTCCAGCGCTCCAACACCCTCACAGTAAAGAAGTTTTTCCTTAAGTTCGTGTGGAACTTTTGGTGTTCCAGTTTTTGCCCATTGCCCCTTGTCCTGTCACTGGGTACTGCCGAAAAAAGCCCAGCCCCACCCATTTGGCCCCACACTTCAGGTATTTATAGACATTGATCAGACCCCCTCTCATTCTTCTCTTCTCCAGGCTCAAGAGTCCCAGCTCTCTCAGCCTCTCCTTGTACGGCAGATGCTCCAGGCCCCTCATCATCTTTGTGGCCTCCCCTGGACTCTCTCTGGAAGATCCCTGTTTTTTCATAATTATTTTCAACATTATTGATTTTCTAATACATGTAGAAGTGTATACATTAAGATCAAACACCTTATTCAATAACACAGAAGACCCCAAAGGCCACTTTAATGCCTAGACCTTCCAATACACTCAGAACAGCCATGAGCTCCCAGTCATGACAGAAAATCAAGGGCACTGCTTTACCACAGAGCAATATCCTGCCTGGTTTTCAGTCTGTTTCCTCCACTCCTGCGTCTCACTTTGTTTTACTGCCTCTGTGTGCTTTGGCAGAGGTTTGAAGCTACAACCCTTTGATCCTGTGACACAAGCATTGGACTCTTTACACATCCAGCCACGCGGCATTTTTTTTCTCCTCCCTACAAGAGCCAGGACAAACTCTTTCCAGAAGCAGGGTTGTAGCACATGCACAGGAAAGCCCTCCCTGACTCCTCTCCTTTGCTCCCACCTCCCCAACGAGGCACCAAATATGTAACAATAATGTATACAGCAGCAGAGCCAGAGACAAGATGGGTCATGTGTGAATGCTTTTTTGGGGTTTTTTTTCTTCTTTCCTCTCTTCAAACTGAGCCATGCAGGGCAAAAGATACTGCATAATTAAGAACAGGTTTTTGGAGCTGTTCCTTTTTTTCCACTATAACTTTGTCTAACAGCTTCAGTTAAGCACAGCTTATGCTTACAGCAAGAGAGTAGAAAGCTTTACACCAGGCAACTGTTTCCCATTTCACACTTTTTCTCTTAAGACTTTCTTTTTTAAAATAGAACAACAACACAAACACCCCACTACCACCTAGGAAGTTATGCGTGCCTGATATTTTTAAACCCAGACAAAAATCTTACCAGCAGCAAAGGGCAAATGACACAATTAGCAGAGAAGGAAACGTGCCATTGTACAGCTCTTCTTGACAGCTGTTGTGCACAGCTCATAACACAGTGTTACAGACCCCTCTCAGCAGGCGTCCACAAGGGCCATAATGGTCCACATCCATTGCCATCTATTTGATAAGGTTCTTGGGACAAGCACTACACATCCACAAACTCAGAGAGGCAAGAACCAGGTATACTCCTTGGTTGTCCTCTTTGCTGCAGAGTTAATCTGGGTTATTGCTCAGATGTCAATTCTTACTTCATTCCCAGGAAATACAAAATCCTCAGACCTGGATTCAGTAATTCCTTTCTATCCGAGTCAACTAATTTGGAAGGGATTGAAGGCTAAGCAGAAAGGGGACTTTCCTTCAAGCTGATACACAGTGTGTTGTGCGACAAGGACAAACCAAGTGCTGTTAGCCCTCTGATTATTTCCTATGATCCTTTTCCTGAGGACACACAGGTCTTCTGGAACTTACTAGAAGAACCACAGAGCAGCCCATAGGCCTGCAGGACCACAAGATAAACAGCCAGAAATCCCAACAACATGCACAGAGAAATGTGATATCCAGACAGGCTGTAAGGACCAAGCACAGGGACACAACCATATAAATGTGACAAGCTTAAATTGGCTGTGGATCAACTGTTAACTCTGGAATTAAAGTCTTTTCTCTTGTGAATTAAATTGGACTAAATGATGAACGTGAGTGGAAGATTGAGTATGCCTCCATTTCTGGTACTGCAAGATGGTTAAAAAAAAACAGGCTGATTTTCCCAAAACACATTTTATAGCTACTTTTGACATTATAGATTTTTGTTTTGGCTACCTTGTTTCTCTATGTTGACAAATAAGCAGGTAGGTTTATATACTTAGAAAAGGAAATAATTTTTACTGACTCAGTTGTAAAATGTTTTACTCTTCAGAGTGAGAAAATATTTCTCTGTTGTGGATTAAATCACTGTTCTTACAAGCTAGGAGTGCCCATCACAGAAGGGGATCTCTGGCAGTATCAGGAAACACCAAGTTAGCATTTTTGAAAATTCTACAGAGAAAAATAAATAAGAAAAAAGATAATTCCTGAAACCCAAGCAGGCACCGTGGGTCATATATCTGAGCAGATTTGCCCCAAAACCCCAGAATTTCATACACTGAAAATACTGAAGAATCACATAAAGAACAATTTGTTAAAAATTAAAAAACAGTGGCTTCCAATTCTCTCAGTATACACATTTGAAGATCAGAAAGATGTGGATGTTCTGGTGGTCTGGTGGGATTTTTTTTTTGGTTGTTGGTTTGTGCTTTGTTTGGTGGTTCTTTTTCTCTTTCTCTTTTCTTTCCCTGAGCTTGAGAACCAAACTACTACAAGCTCCTTGACAATCAGTATTTGAAGTCCAGCTTCAAAAAGGTGTCCTTATATTTGGTATAACTTAGCTCCCGTATGGATTAGTGACTTTTATACTGTATTAAATCATGAGCTGGCAACGTTACATGCATCAGCTCTTGATGGCAATGTAGACTGTGTGAGAAAGTCTGCTGGGAAGCTTTGAAAGAAAGGACATCCAATTTGTCTATGAAGAAAATCAGATAATCCTTTGATCCTGGAAATTTCAGCACGTGAGTCATTCTTATGACTAAAATCAGGTCAGCATAGATAAGCATTTCAACTAATCCCATAGTTCAAGTTTGACCTCATTGATCTCTGTCATCATTCCAAAACTGTTTGCATGACTGTTACAGCCTCACAGACACCCTAATGTACTTTTAAAATATTTTTACTTTGAAACAGGTAGTCTATCTCTATAGGACCTCAAAAGGACTTCCTTTGCTGGACAGAAGTAGCTGCAGAACATCAGGTAACCAAGACCTTATTTGAGGTTTTGTTTGACTCTAAGAAAATCTGGCTTAAATGGAGAAAAAAAAAAAAAAAAAAAAAAAAAAAAGAAGAAAAAGCAATGGTGAAATAAGGATAAATTCACTTTAAGATAAAGCATCATAAGATATAAGAGGATTTGAAAAGATTTAAAATACTTCTCTCCTTTTCACTTTGCTTATGTCATTCAGCCATATTAAAAAAGATAAAAATCTGTGCGAACCTTAGGGTTCCTAACTGGATTCTCATCCTAACTGGATTCTCACCTAAGAGCAGCTGGATGTGTGGAACAAATCTACAATTAGGAATCAAACCTCCCTGACCTGAATGGGGAGATCTTCTTATGTGAAAATATGAAAATATTGCTACCCATAACTCTTCTCCTGATATACAATACTATTTGTCAAAGAAAACTCCAATACAAGCATTCTACATTTAGTCTGTAAAGAGCAGCTTTGCCAACTGCACCAGACGACCCAGGCCAGCAGGCTCGTACAAAGGTCACTTTTGTTCTTTGAGGAATTTATGATTTTTACATCCTGATTAATGTACCAGTCACTTCATCCGGTGGAGCGCATGGTCCAAAGCTGAAATCCAAAGACTAATACTTTACCTTTTGTCTTTTCCGGAGGATCCAGTTCTTCCAGAGTAGAAGTCTGACTTGCCTAAAGAAGTTCATTCTTCTGCACCAACACTTCTGGTTAACCTGTGGCAAAGGATGCATTGCCATTTCTCATCTGACAGCTGAAACAGAACTCAGAGCAAAATAAGAGCTTTCTGTTCTTATTTTAAGATTATGTTATCATAGAGATATTTTCCTTTCATTGTCTGCACCATTTAGTTTTGCACTTGATACATGAAAATGCATGAAAAATTGTGGTTTTCCTTTGTTTGGAGGCTGTTTCCTGCAACATATTTATCAGCGCCAAAAAGGAATAGAAAGGAAGAGCATCTCTTTCGAATGAAAAAAGCCATTAACATTGAATCCAGCTATTTACTTCAACTTGCAAGTAATGAAAAAAGTTAATTGTTGCACCATTTATCAGATTAATTCTGTGCTTTCAAACTATTTTTTCCAAGAAAAGGTGGATTTGCCACTGGACATTAGTCTATATAAAACAGTTTAGTTATTATGATGAAGACAGAATTAGGTTTTCCATTCAGATGCTATAAATGTACATTGATTAACACAGCCGGGAATGGATTCCATAAAGGCAAATTAATTTTGTTGCCATTTATTTAAACATACAGGATTTCATATTTTTATGTTTTTAAATTCAGCAGCTCCCACTGCATTTTAGACATTTACCCAGCCCAGAACACTTCTGAGCAATTAGCTGTTGGAAGGGTTTAGAATCCAGGAATAAAATTGGCTGAGCATCATCAAGAAAAGACATTATGTCTGTGGTTTCACTAGTGGCAGCAGGTTCTGCATGTAAACAGGCTGATGGCTCATAAGAACATTCACATGGGAAGCTGTCCTAGATTTGATTGCAAGCAGCTCACAGCCATCATCAACTTGCAGCTGCCATTAGCATGGCACACTTGCCACTCCTCAGGAGTTTCCAGTAAGGTTCTCTTCAAAGCGTTGCCAGCTGTGGACAGTCAGGCAGCTTTCTAACACTCTTGCATAACTCAGGGTTTTCCAACCTGCTGCTATTCTGAAGAATGAATCCTGCAGCTGCACAAATGAGGAAGAGACAGTTTTGCTCCAGCTCCTCTCACCTTCCTCTAAACCCCAGATGAACACTGCAATCTTTCTACAACAGCTGTGAAAGGAAATTCAAGTCTTCATGTCAAGGCCATTACATCTGTAGCCTGACAATGGCCTGGCCTCTCCTCTTCCTCCCAGCTCTTCACTGAGCCATCCATCATTAAGAGTTTCTAGCTCAATGAGAGATTCCCTGGTAGTACACACAGTCTTAGCTCATGTTCCCAGATCTCTCTCTGCGTATGACATACCTGCACCACCCTGTAACTTTCACTCCTATTAGGGAGAAAATGTGTAGTGCAAGGTCATAAACGGGATTGGAATTGCCAGATAAAATGGCTGTTAGCATTTGCTCTGGAAAATCTATTTTTCTGAGACTCAAAATGTAAGTAGTAAAGAAGCCAGAAGCAATAACCTTGGAGGAAAAAAAGGGGCAGGAAATAAGGTTATCCAGATAGTGTTTGCTATTCAACCTTTAAGGTTTTTTACAGTAAACCTTGCTAGTTACATTTTTGTTGATAGCAACAGGGAGAGATATTCCTTAAAAGAGGAGTATCTCAATGACAGACAACCTAATTAATATGCACAAAGTGCCAAAGGAATTGCTCTTTAAGAAAGCGACTACCAGATTTATTACCAAGGTTAAGATTCTGCTAAATGAGTCAGAATTTAAAAGTACTGTTCCTTTTGGCCTAAACCAAACTATTCAAGTTATGGCATTGATGTGCACATCATGAAGTGCAATCAACATACAAAATGTAAAGAAAGATTCTATTTTGTTTGTCAGACACACTTTATGATCACCTCTAATTTTAGGATGAACAAGAATACATTTGTATTTCCCCAGACTGCTTTCTTTACAAAACCTTCACTAGGAGTTAAAACGGAAATAACTTTGCTTTCCTAAAGGGAACAGCTTCACAGATTTGAGTGTTAAAGTGTATTAGCTTTATACTGCTTAGAAATCTGAACTAGACAGGTGAACATGAGACAAAAGTGTAGGAAAAAAGAATTTAAATAATGCAATCAGAAGAAACTGGGCAAATAAGCCTCGGATTCTGTAGCAGCACAGAATAAATATGGAATAATTAATTTTCAATCATGAAATATCCTTTCCTATCTGGGCATTACTCAGACAGACTAACACAGAACTGTGTGGTTTAAGATTCAAGCTTTACTAATTTAAGTAGAGCAAAACACTATAATAAAATAATGGAGTAGGAGCATGATAAAAACAGTACCTGGCAATAATGTGTCGAGAACTCCACTTGGGCTCAGGAGGTACCTGAACTTCTGGAGTGATTAGTCATGGTGGAGATCTATCGTCGTTCTTTAAAGGCAGCACCCTCCTCAAAAAATCAGTGGTGGCTTGAGACAGCTGCAATTAGAAACAGCACAGGCCCTAGAAGAAATTCAGTTTCTAAAAAGGCTAAGTTAATTAACATAGCTATTAACCCCTTCCTAAAACCAGAAAAAGCCCCACACACTTATGAACTGTTCATTCAGTTTTGCATTAAGGAGCTAATGTAAATTATCACAGTTACTATTTAGAGTGGTATGTGCTTGCTGCCTGAAGACAACACGCTCAAGGGATGCGACTTACACCCCTGGCACATGAAAACCTGAGTTTTGTTAATTTTCCTTTTGCAGGAATTTATTTCCTTTCAAGAGGGGTGATTGTAAGGACCAACAAAAATATCTTGGTTCCATCACCAGCATACTACTGAAGCACAGGAAGACTCTTACAAAGCCCCAACTCAAGAAAATAATAAACAGCACTTATTTGTTATGCTGTTTTTTTTTTTTTTTCCTAGCAGTTAACATTACCATAAGGAAGAATGATTTGTTGTACACATTCAGGAAGCTCATATATATTGTTGACAGAAGACACAAAAGTGAAATAAACAATTGGTTACATCAGTCATTATTGCTATTTCAATGCACAGTATAATAAATCTAAATACTGATTTTAAATTGGTAGAAATAAATTAACTTTTACATTAAAAAAAAAAATCTAATACCTCAAAGTTCAATCCTATCTTACAACCTCCAGAACAACATCAGAAAAAAAAAAACCCACCAAAGGTTAAAAATATCTTTAAACAATGAAGTAATAAAAACAGGCCTATTCTTCACCCTTTTTTCTGGGTTTTGCACTTCAGCAGGGAAACACAGTGACAGCTTTTATCACCAAGACCTTCTTGCTAGACAGCACATACTAGTGTTACAGCTGAAACCACAAAAAGGTGTCTAGGTTAGGAATGAAGCTAACCATTTGTCAGCTGACAGTGCAGGAGGCTGAAGACATTCGTGCACTGAATTAGGTATTTCTACATTTTACTTTATGCGAGATGAAGAACAGTGAGGCCTAGAAATGAGGCAAGCAAATTAGCATCATGTAGAGTAAGGTTTCACAGTTGGACTGGCTGCCAACAACAAACAATAGCTCTTCCCTGACTTCACCCTGGAAATTCAGTAAAGCATCCCTGGCCTCCAGATTGCCAACAGCAGTTAGCAAAGGGTCCTTTTAGCCTGCTCATACTATATTGATTATACCTTATTATCAAAAGCTATGAAGAATTTCTCTCAACTGAGTACTTCTTTAAACAATTGTCTTCTGAATTTAACCATTACCTACAGTATGTGCCTGCTTTTTCTGAGGAGCCTGAGTACCCCTCCAGGGGTACTGACATGCCACAGCTTTCTTCATTACCACCAGGTTAAAAACAGGCATAATATTATTATGACAAACAATTATCACCCTCAGTAATTTTATTAGCAGATTCTTTCAACTGTATGTCTGCTGATACGGCCTTAGAGAAGACAGAAGTCCTTCCTGCTATTTCAAAACTTAGTTAATGGGATTTTCAATACTTTCTCTAAGCTCCACTTGCTTCATGAAGGTGGCACAAGTAGTTTTTTTTCTATGGGAGACAACATTTTAAACACAGGGAATTTCTTCTAGGCTTTCTAGACAAATCAGAACTGCAGTAACTGGAGAAGATTTTTTTTTCCACCCCATTCATTTTCACAAATGATTCTGACAAAATTAATGTCCTTGCTGTTGCTATACTTCCCTTGTGAAAGGCCTGGGAAGTTTGTTCTTGTAACATCCATGTGTGCAGAAATATAGGTACTTCAGTACATTTCTTCATGGACCATCACCCTCTAAGAACCAACACAGCGAGACACAGAAGTAACTGCTTCACAACAGCACTACAGGGGAAAAAAAAAGTTCGTGCTTCTCATCTGATCTTTGATTTTATATTTTCTAGAACTTCTAAAATATCAGCAAGCTGCAAGCTCACATGGAAACATATCAAGCTAAATACAACATAACCTTATGTTTGTTCAGACTCAGACCTCCAGAGATGCATTCGGAGAGTTTTTCAACAAGCTCTGTCCTACTTCAAGTAATATTTACTAAATTGAGTTATGTATTAGTATTAAATGGCTCATTTCATGCCTCCAACATAAACCACACCCAAGTTGTATGGTGAGATCCAGAAGCAAAAAAGCACTGAGTGAACGTTGAATTCTTTATAGATTTTAACCTGTAAGGGTTGAAAGAGACAGCAATGCAGCAAAACCTCCCACCAGGCAATGGGTCTGTACAAGCACCACTGCAGCTTCCCTCACTACCTCACTGTGACTGTCCTTCCACGTAGAAGCTGAGCACCAATCCAGCCTTCATTATTTTTTTAAAAATAAAAAGCATATGGCAGTATTTATTTGTTTCTTTCTCCTTCATAGGGCTCTGGGGAGACCTTTCAGAATCCTCCACGAAACTTTTGTTTCACTGAATTTAACAATGAATAACTTTATACCAGACCACACTGCACCTCTGACAGCAGAGCACTGCAGTTGGCACACTGCTTCCTTCCCAGGGCCATCTCAGGACCTTCAAGCTCCTGCACAGATTTGCCACCTAAACCACTGACTTTAACCTGGGTTCCTTCACAATGGATGACATGGCAACCTCCTCTTTTACAAGTGGTTTTGATGTAATTTCTATTGGACATATGTTCATATGACAGCTGAGACTCACCCTGCTGCAATCTCGACAGAGGAACAAAGGGCTTTATAAAGCCACAGAGGGAAGTCCACTCTGATTAATGGCAGTGCAAAGCAGAGAAATGAGTGCTGCTGCTGCTCTGCGCTAGACTGTGTAAGCACTACAACTACATCCAAGTCAAACAGACAATTTAATAGTTTTATTCAGCAAACAAACATTTTAATCTTTAGATTCTAAGTATTTTAAGAAAACTGATCCTTTTTTTGCTGCCCACATGTACACAGATAGCTCTAACAGATTAAACTAATCTCTCCTAATTAGATTTTTTTTTTTACATCACAATTGGATGATCGTGGTGTGTATCTGTTTTCTATGTTCAACTACATCAGATGTGCCCATGACCCATTTTTGCTTTGTAAAGAGTGGGATCTTTGACAGTAAAAAGAGAAAGCTTATGCAAGGCCTATCAGTTCACATGGGTGGGAAAAATACAGTTCAGCTTATGGAGTGCACTACACAATTTCTCCAGCAGCTCTACCCGCAGTTGTCACTATCACTTAAGGATTTCCTAATGATCTGCAGTTTGTTGCCAGCAGCAGCAGAAAAGGAGGCATTCCATTTATGTATTATCAGAACACAACGAAACCTATGAGTGGAAATAGAGATTTGCATTATGCCTACAATAGAGATCTGCTAACAAAAACTCCTTGTGATGTACTTCATGAACACCTACATGCAATACATAGGGTCACATGCTACGTGCGTTGTTATCTCTTCACCTACATAGGCCACAGTTTTAACAGCTATTTTAAATACCAGTATTTTATTAGTTTTCTTATTTCCAGGCTTATTCCCGACTTTTGACTACAAAGTCAAATCTGGTTAAATGCTCTTTGTCCAGCAAATTATAAAAACATCCCCAAGTAAACTCTCCAGCAACACGACCAAATATTTCTCTAAAATTAATAGAATTTTAAAATTACCTGAAAAGATAGCTTTGAAAATATGCACACTCATGGCTACTGGGTGTGCTCATGGGCCAACACTTGTGATTTTCAGGAATAACACTTTCCAGCAGCCAAACAGTTTCTGAACTGGTGTTCTTCCTGCACACATAGAATAGCATGTCCCTAGACACAGCCTCACTAGAAAGCTAACACAATTAACGCCAACAGGCAAACTGTATGAGTGCGCATGTACAAGTGTATCTTACACAGATAAACAGATACACCTATATGTGTGTGCCTAGAGAAAAATACGCATACCTACGCTTGTGTTTTCTGGGTTAAGGTAAGTTTTGTACTCAGTTATCTTCGACTGCTGTGGAAAACTCAAGCTCAAGGTTTCAGAATTTTTCCTAATGTGTTTCAGAGGCTTCCCTCCATGAAATAGATAAGACGTGACCTGAAGGACAAGAATGGGAACTTGTGGCAAGCTGAGGTCAAATAACATTTCTTTGCTGTGGCTGCTAGTAAAAAAAAACAAAACAAAAAAAAAAACCAAAAAAACAAAAAAAAACAAACCACCAAAAAACAAAGAAAGGAGATGGAAAGTGAAGAAATGAGTTGCATTACTTGGAATACATGGCAAAGAATAAGCTGCGAAGAAATGAATGCACAGAAACTGATGGAAGCTCTATTATTTACAAGGTTGCTGATATAATGGTTCAAGGGGACGAGAACTCAGAAAGAAGAAAAGGCCCAGTGAAACTTCTGTTTGAAAGGTATACTTCTAAGAATCAAAGACAATAAAACAATCAGAATCAGACTCCTCCACATGTCAAACACAGGGAAATGTGGCACCTTAAACAGATCCTGTCCATGTGCAAACCCAGTGGTGGGGTAATCACCCCAACTTGTGGCTAAAAAAGCACAAAGCACACCAAGCGCAAACTCGGAAGGTATGTTTTCTTCTTCTGGCATAATCCCGTTTACTTCACATAGACACTCATCTTTCATCCAGCAATGTAAGTGCTGAGGAGTGAGGATTTTCCTAGCATTCATCTTCCTCAAACATTTTACATTTTGGAAGATTTAAGATGGCTTTTTCTTCTACCTGCGAGTGAAAACACTTTTCAAGGATCCTCCGCGTCTCTGAATTAGAAACAGAACTTCCTTCTCTCTCCAAAGCTAAACGGGCATGCATAGATAGAATAGATAGAATGTGACAAGTGGGATGACCCAGTAAGAGCAGATTTATACAGTGAAACAGTGAGTGCTGAGAACCCAGCACCCACACACTACATGTCTGGGAGTTACTTCAGATCAGCTCCAGTCTGGCCCCATGGACTGAACATGTGTTAGCAGCTGCAGCACACCAGGTACACTGCTGAAGCACGTGTTCCGGTTCCGTCTCATCCAAAGAGAAACAAGTTTGTGTGCTCTGAGATCAGTCTGTACTGTGAACCATGGACCACAGTGGTATGTAGACAAGTCACTTGGAAAGTACAAACATGCTCTGAACTAAGTTACCAATATTAGCATACACACACTAGCTGCCTTCGCAGTGTTTCATGCTTTCTGAAAGTTCAGCTTTCAGATGAACTCAGGCCTCTGCTCCACTACAGAAGGTAAAGAATCCACAGATTTGCAAGCATAACATGGCCTTCTTAAATAGAAGCAATAAAAAAAAAAACTGGAAAACTTACCACAAAAGCTTACCTCATGTGTGCGCACTGCTGTGCTACGGGAAAGAGAAAGGCTTTTGAAGGGAATGTTCAGCTTGGCTGCAAAGAAACACACATCTTAGATGCAGTTTGTGCTTGCAGAATAATGCTGCTCAGTTGTAAGGAGATTGTTTTAATCCCCTGCTTGACACAGAACAGCTCAATCCGCAAGTTTAAGGAGTCCTGAATAAAAATCCTCCCAAATATCCAGTATGACTAGCACAAGCATGATAAAGTCTGTAATAGAAGGCTGATTTTCTGACGGTATTTCTTCAGATCTGAAGAAACCCTGTATTTGAAAAGATGGTCTCAGAAGGGTAGTTCTGGTCGCATTAGGGGCCCTGCTAAACAAACAGCTGTCATGACTAATTAGGTCAGGGACTTATGGAAGTCAGTACTCTGCCAAAGCTTTAAAGAGGGATGAGGCAGTGCATTACAACTTCAGAAAACGCAATTACCAAGCAAATCTGACACAGAAAGGTTTCCTGCCCAGAGGGTGAGCCGCAGGGTGCTGGCGCTTTGCATGACCCAGAGGCCTGTCCTTGGGGCATGTGGGTGGAATTACTGCAATTCAGTGGGGGTGAAGCCATTTCAAACACAAGACCTCTGGAAATCTGCATCTGAACCGAAAGGAACAAAAAGGACCATTAGCAACATTTCCAGTAAGAAAGAAAGCCAAAGTCTTTTCTGCCGGGCTCCCGGCTCCCTCACGTCCCGCCTCTGCCGCGGCAGGTTCGTGACGGGCTTTCCCGCGCTGGGCGCCGCTGCCCGGGGCCTGCTGAGGCGCTTCCTCGCGGGGTGGGAAGGCCGCGGTGCGCCAGTGGGAACAGGCGACAGCCCCGGCGTCACCGTGCCAGCAGTTACAAAAATTCACAAAGG
>NW_010335314.1:35453-62461 GCF_000700745.2 Antrostomus carolinensis
CGCCCCGGGTCTGGCAGGAAAGTTCTGGAAGAAGCCTCGGGCTCCCGCACCACAGCCCCTGCCGTGGCGTGGCCATGCCAGCCAGCAGGGTCAGGGCTCTGAACTCAGCTTCAAAGCGCGTCCATTGCAAAAGTGCACTCGCTCCCTCACTTGCATTACATAAAATGGCCAAATATGGACATGCATAATTCATCTTTTGAAAGCGATTTTTTTTTTTCATAAAATAATGTGGTTTTGAGACACCGACTCATCGACATACACATGTGGGCAGAAGGGCACTGCGCGCTCCTGCTGCCAGCCGAGCCTGCCAGGAGCTGCCCGGCTATGGGAAACATCCATCAAAGACCTGAAACACATTTAAAACAGCAGAAACCTTTCACACTAGCAAAACATGGAAGCTGATGGTACATAAAAAGCAATGCGGTAACGACCAGTAGTAACTGGTATTATAAGAAATGTTCATCTGTTCCTCACAGATTAGTATATGCTGCTGTAATTCTCCATCTTGGCAGCCTGCTCTGGGGAGTACTGGAGACACTCCTCCATCAAACTAGATTAACAGTTTTTATTACAACTTCTTAAGCCATTAGCATACACATGCTAAACATATGCTAAACATATGCTAAAACACTTGAAAATATAGCGAGATAATAGATTTAATGGTAGTTCACAAATTAATTTGCCATTTTGTGGCCCTAATCTATACTGATCAGCCCCATTATTTCACAGCTGTGCTATGAGGTTCTGCTACAATGCCTATAACATTTCATTAATGCTATTTCTGCTCATTAACCAGCTGTGTAGGGTCCTCCCCCCACCATCCTCAAAGTGGAACAAACTCCCATCTATGTCAAAAAGCCTTTATCCCTCCTCTTATTTTATTATGCAACTCACAACACCAGTGTGGGCAGACAGCAGCATCTGGCATCGTCAGCATTTCTGTTGTATGAGGCAGCTCCCCAGAGAAACAGCTCCTTGCGTGGCCAGAACCATCCAGTGGTAGCACAGCCTTTGCCAAGAGCACAAGCCGTGCTTCCGTGGAAGTGTGACAAGGAATCAGTTCAACACTGCAAGTTTAATATCTTTTGTTCTGGAAACTGAAAACAGATTACATCCACTAAATACAGTGTGGGATTTTATTTGGGATATTTTGGGAAGAAGGACAAAGGGAATGGAGTAGGAAAGTCCAGTATATTTTATGTTGTAAAAACAGAAAAGCAATTCTTTGCTTTTCCTGTCCTCTGAGAGTCCTCTTGGTTCTGATATCCACAGAAAGTTCCGTGCTAAAATAACTGTACTCTATAGTATGTGAGAAAGGTTCAATCTAACTGTAAACTCTAAGAAAAGCATGCCGCCCCCCGTTCCCAGAAGACAGATGCAGCAGAGTACTATACTATTGCAAAGGTCAAATATCTGTATTTTAATAAGTTAGAAGAAATCCAGATATAGAACCCATAGAGTCACTGAAATGTTAACAAGTTAATATATTTTTAAAGCAAATAGAACACAGTGTACACATAAAAACAATTTAATACAATGTGAAAACCATTAGATGCACCTACTAATGCAGATTTTTGGTTATTTTTCAGCTCTTTCACTGAAACTTGGAAACCATGCTCTTCATTTCAGTTACACCAGGTTAAGTGGTGACACTGATCTACAGCAAGCAAATCACTGCCTTTTCTTTCACCTGGGAAAGACAGCACCACGGCAAATTATAGTCTCTCCAGAAGTGCACAGCCTGTCTTGTTTGGTGCCCATTTGCCCCACGCGCTAAGCTATACAAGAAACCAGATGTGGACTGATTGTTTCTTCTGAATAGTAAAGCTCTGTAAGTGCATCCTTGCTGTACAAAAAAAATAATAATAATAAAAAAAAATTAAAGTGACAACATAGAAAACTGGCAACAGATAACCATGTCTGCCTAAAATATACACATATGATACATAATTATGGGCCATGCTGGCCAGTACGTAAGTCTGTTCGGGAGCAAAGCTTTAATTGCACAGGATTACAAAACTGAACAAATGCTTTTACAGAGCAAAGCACAAGCTTTGGTTTATGCTTAGACAGTGAACATTAAACCTTCCATTGTTATTATAACATCTATTAGGAAAAATGGCTCCTTTCACTGCTACATGCAATAGTTGTTTCTCTATGAATAAACACTCCATTCCATACAATGAATGAAGCTCAGTGTCTTATTCAGTGAACCCATTAGCTGTATCTACACTGGGTATGCATTAAATCTTTATGAAAAGCTACTGAATTACAAAAAGTTTGACTTATTTCCTTCACAATTCCCCAGGTCTCCCCCCTCCCCCCATTTTTAAAATGCTGCATATATAAAAATAACTTCAATATGGCACAAAAGTAGGATTCTCAAGGGAAGGCAAAGGATAAAGGAGTAAAGGGAAGCCTCCACTGGCAACATCAACAAATTACAGTCCAAGAGGAATTTGCACCCTATACAAAATGAGCTTCCCTGTGTTCCAGTTCTTGGATTCTTTTTGGTCTCAGTCTCTGGTAAGTAGGCTTCAGATCTGTGGGGTGAATATCCTCTGAGCTAGTTTTTTGTTCATTTGTGTTTTGTTCAGGATCACCTGATGGAAGTGCTGCGCTCCTAGCCAGTTTCTCGGTATTATCCTGGTGAAGCACAGAGCTAGCACTGGTTGGTGCACAAGCTTTAGCAAAAGAACCCTCTTCATTTTGCTTTGATTTGTTAGAGGGTGGTTTGTAAAATGTCCCTGGGGGTGGTTGTAATGTTCTTGGTGCCCTGAAGGCTGCAAGAGGATTGGCATCAGGACCATTCCCTTCTGTTGCTGTCCTTCCTGACCTGACAGAAACAGAATATGGCTTACTAGGAAGAATGGCATTAGCTGAATTGTTACCAGTGCTGCATGATGAAGGTAAGGCACCTGCAGTTCCACTCTCAAGTGCTCGGTTCTCCTGGGGCACGTTAGTCATGATCATTGCTGTCCTTGCTGTGATATCATACTGTTTATATTGCTTGTCCCAAGTTTTTCTCAGCATCTGGGTGTCATAACAAGGAAGTCTGCAGCAAGTATTAACAGCAGGGAGTGCCTTCACCTCTGAAATTTCTTCAATAGTAGGGCTCCTGCCAAGCTTCTCTGGACTTACTGCGCCTGCATTTCGTGAGTTTCTTTCATTTAAAACACACGGAGGAAGTATTCGGTCTACCGGTAGGCTCACAGGGCGAGTAGCTGGTTTTGTCCTTGGAACGCGCAATGGAACTTTGGTAATCTGACGGTTAGGTTTTGCAGGAAATAAGTTAATTTTACAGCCGTCTTCACCTACAGAAACAAATGAATCATCTCTCTCTGAAGCTGGACTCACAGCATCACCTAGAAACACACAAATAGATGTGACTGGATCTTTGCACCAAATATAAAGAGAAGTCAGCAAGACTTTTGCCAACAGAATATGAACTTTATTCATGATCCCTTGACAGTTCATATTTTAATGGGATAGCAGTTTTTAGGAGTATCCTACTCTAAGCCAACATTAGCCTTTCAGTAGCAGTAAAACACATACTGTGCAGCTGTAACCAAGGAGACAACAGGCAAAGCGAAACTGCACTTTTTCTTTTTTGGCTAGTACTTTCCCGTCCATCTCTGAATATTTTCAGGTTTCAGAATGTTAAACTGTTAATGTACAGGACATGACTGAACTGGTAACACCAGCTAAAAAACAGTATAATTAAAAGGTGCCACGTGTAGTTACTCCTAAATAAAGTAGATGAAATCATACCTACTTTAAAACAAACCACTGTAGTAGCACAGGCAGATAAACAGGAAAAAAAAAAAATCTTATAGAAGATTTATAGTTAGGTTAGCAAACCTGGCTTTTTTGGAGCAGAAATGTTAATATCCAAAATGCTGGTAGCTGATGATTCTGTCGGAGAATTAATCTTCCCAAAGCCTTCTGGTTTAGTTCCAGTGAGTGGCAATGATACACATTCTGGGGGAAAACAATGGTCAAAACATGTTAATTGGTGGAAATTGGTTTGCATCATCATAGTGGATTTCAGAAACCCACAGTCACAGCATAAATAAAAAAAAAATTTAAAAAAAAATTAAAAAAAGGAGAAACCAAAACACTCTTCTATTCTCTTACCAAATACTTTAAGTTCTGATTCCATTAACACAGGTTTCTTGAAAGCCTTTAGAAAGATTTAACTCGGTGTTTCTCTTACAAAGATAAACATTGTATCAAGCAGTGATAAGCAGGTTTTATCACTTGCTTCTGTCTAAATGGAAGAGCAGCGTACACTATAATCTAACGCGTCCATGACTGCTTACTCACCCACCCCAGTACTTAATAAAAGCACACTAACCAGTTGCAGATGTATCTACTTGTTCTTTTGTATTCTTGCTATTGTTTGATTCCAAAAACAACGCAGCTGTTTCTGAAGCTCTGTTTTCACTTGAAGCTATCAAAACACCCTGTTAACAAAAGTCAGAGAAAAAGTAAACAAGAACTCAAGAGGAAAAAGCACTCCTTAACAAAAATTCCCACAAAAATTTAATTGAAACGTGCTCTGGAACGCTGCAGCATTTGACGGAGAAGTTAAGGTGGCACAGGGAACATTGCAGCAGTACAAGAAAAGTTACTCACTTCCTTTACAGCAACAAACAACTTCCTCTGCGGCTGTGGCTCCCTCTCTTCTGCTGATAAAGCAACTCTGTCTGTAACGGCAGTTTCTTCAGACTGAGATGTGCTCAGAAGTGGTTTCAGTGAAACATCAAATATCTTTTCATAGTATGTTATGAGCAACTCCACTACCCGGGCCTGGTAAGGGTAATCCACAAGTGAGGACAAAGAAACTGTAGCGTCTGTTTGACGTGGCCTGATCAGAGTTGGGCCAAATATTATGCCAAGGTTGCTGGCTGACATCTTATTTTCATCAGACTGTTCTGTAACCCTGCATAAAGAGGGAAAAAAAAATCCAAAACCCCAAGAGTTAGAGGGTTTTACTACTTCAAAAATATTTTAGGTTTTAAAATATTATCTTATGTCTAAAGAGTTTAGAAGACAATAAAAAAAATGAAGGTGTGTTTAATTGGCAGGCAGAATCTTCAGTGCAGACTGCATTTAACAGCAGCTTGGACTAAGTGCTTTCCACACAGGGTATTTTTACATCCTATTTGGTTAATGTTATTTGTGGCTATTTGGCATTTCTGGGGTTGGGGAAAAGACTGTCTCTCTCATTCTAAGTAATAATATAGCTGTGGCCCAATATTACCCATTTTTACTGGCACTCATGAGCTTGGCACATCCTCATCACACATCATCATACAATCCAGCAATTGGAGGATAACGAAGTGAAATGTAACTGGAGAACAGTTATTAACAGACATGATACAAGTTTCAATTTTCTGTTAATAGCCACTAATTCTCTGCCCTATCTATCTGGGTCATATCCTGTTTTAAATCACACCTAGGTCCCTACAGCTGCCACTACTTACTACTTGCTATCCTCAGTGCTAGCAGAGAATCAAGAATAATGGAGCTCAGCTCTTCCCCCCCTTTCTTTCAATTTCATATTCTTCTCTCACCTGAGAATTATGTTAGAAAAAGAAACAGCAACAGAACAATGTCTTCTAAGGTATATGTGAGTTCTTCCTCTACAGTCATCAAAAGGGTACAAGAGTTTCCTAGTATCAGTTTCTTTTTCAATATCTGTTTGCATTTAAAATCTTTTCTCACCTGTGAAGGTGTCCAATAAGGTGCTGAAGAGTGTTATAGTTTGGTACAGGCAGTTGTTTCAGAAGATCTTTAATTTTAATGATGATCCTATTCAGTTCAATACAGATTGACTGTCTTTTCTTTGATTTGGGGCTAGTTTTAGTGTCCAATTCCTCATTAACATTCTGGCTTTCTTTTGCAAGTCCAATGAACTCATTGTAAAGCCGAAACAAAATCAAGGGTTCCGGAAGCTGAAGAAATAAGAACATTTCAGAAACATACTCAAGCCTGAATTTTAACTTGTTTCCTTCCTGTTTTCCTTCAACTTTGTCTGGTCTAGCATCTTTTCTTGGATGATTACTTTGCTTACTCCTTGTTCATTAGCTGAAACCAGAATTTGTCAAATCCAGTCCCAGGTAACAAAAACACTCCAGCCTTTCCCTGGAAATCTTTTGCTAGCCCTTTACTGCAATAGCTTCAAGACTGAGCATTTACCAATACAGGTACAGATTTCACGAAAGTGATTGCTACAAGGAAGGGCGTTACACTGCATAGGCACAAATACCATTATAACACAGCAGTTATTTTTCAGTCTTTGATAGTATATTACATGAGGTATCAAGTTTGATCCATATTCCATTTTTTAAAATTGGATTTTTGGCCATGTAACATTCGTTTTTAATTGCGATTTAAGTATTCTCTCAGAATTAAAAAAGGTTAATAATAATTAAAAAATTACAAAAAAAGATACAAAAACCTCAAACTTGACGGGGCTATTTGTATTGCCCCAACTAAGATAAAAGCAAAAAGTAGGAAGACTAGATAGAACTCAATTAGTTTTAATAAATAGCCTCAAATATAGTTTAACTCCAGATTCTGTCTAAATATGTCTTCATTGCATGTTTATAGCACTGTTCATGCATTTTAAATTAGCAGGTTTACCTAAAAACCACACCAACAGATCAGCTACAAAGGAAGTAGTAAGACCAGAAGAAAACACATTTTACTTTGTTATTATTATTATGAGCCCTCTTAAAAATACAGTACAGTGCCTCAAACTGGTACCCCAGTATGATGCATATAATATGTATACTACCTTTTTACTTGAATAAGTAGGCAGAGTACATTTTTGTAATTTTTCAAAAGCACTTAACTTAATGGTGATCGTAGGATTGGAACGCCCATCCCTGACAGCTGGTGTGAGGAAGAGGACAGGACCATGCAGCTAAGGATTATTCTTTTCAGGGTTAACAAGTTTTCAGTGCGACTCAGTAATTTCACTGGGCAACATCCCAGCTTCATTTCTTCAGACACATACTGAAACTGGTTCGGAAAACTCAATTATGAAGCTTTAAAGCTCCATTTTGAAAGAAAAAAAAGGATAATCCCTCCAAAATGAACACATTACCATTATGAGTGTTGCATGAATTTTTTGTTAGCATATATTAGCAGCAATGTATTAGCATCTGCCTGTGTGAGGAAGCAAGAATATGTTGGACTAGATGATCTCCTGAGGTCCCTTACAAGCCCTACAACTCTGTGATTCTGTGAAATTCAGTAATCAGAAAAGTTTCAGAAATGAAAGCTTCAGTACAAGTGGATAAAAAAACCCCAACTTATTCTGCATGTAGTACTAGTATTTAAAGAGACATTACGCTCATGTGGAATACAGATTGTAATACTAGCAGTCAGTAATCTCACAGTTTTCCATGCCCCTATCACAGGCTCCATGTGAAAATAAAGAAGCCTACTGCAAATATACAAGGCACTCATTTAATCTTCGACTGCAGGACTGCTGAAAAGGATTTTTTTTCCCCTCTTGTACTTAAGAATGTACTACATTACTTTGCTTTTCCATCTGACCTCTCAAGTACATACCTGGCGGAGATACAGCTTGAGAACATTGCTGATATCATGCGCATAGAGTTCTGAGAGCTCGACCAAATCCTTTCCATTTTCAAAAGCTTGACAAAGCTTTTCAACTCTTGATTTCGCTCCATTCACACGATAGATGCCCTGAAATTAAAAGACCAGCAAAACTCTATTTTAATTTGAAAGGCAACTGTAAAATACAGATTATATCAACAGTACAGCATTAACATCTTATGAAGTTGGGTTTTTTTTAAAGGTTGTTCATACTTAAGTTTTATAAACAAACTTGAGCATACCTTGACATTCAGCGCTCTGCTTTCAATTTCTGATGTACACTTTTTGATGATAAAAGGAATGCCATCAGGAACATTTTTAGCAGCTTGGGCAAATTCCACTCCAAACAAGTGAAGCCTTCCATGAAGTTTTTTGTGCCCACATTGAATAGCTAAAGTCTCTAAACATTTTTTATGGCATGCAAGTGAACACTACAGGGGAGAAAAAAGGCACATGGTTTGATATAATCTGACACCATAAGAAATATCTCTGCTGTTTGTCACCCCATATGTGAGCAAAAGGAAAGATTTATTAGTCTGCTGTGCTTCTGCTTTGAGTTCACAATGATTCTACATGCCACAAAGTCTGTTGTTTTTATATAGAAAAATAATGCAAGTTTAAAACTTCCAACTTTCCATAAATCCCGAGAAGCAATTTAAACTGCTTTTCAACCTACCTCCTCACATTCAGCTCCATGAAATACCACTAAGCTGTCACATTCTCTGCATTTAGATGGAGCTCTCAGCTTCCGCAGTTTGTGTGTTTGTGCTGCTTTGGACATATTAGTGTTTCTAAAAGGTCCTGGAGAACTTGCAGTTTCAGATGTCAGATCATTTAAACCTAGAGAGAATTTCTCTGTTACATTCATTCTAATATCTACTATTGGGATAGGGTATTTATTCTTATTTTTTAGAACTGTGTTGCATGACACAGATTTCTGTAAGTAATAGCAACCAACAAAGTAATCAAAACCATTTAAATCATAAGGAAGCAAAACAATGTTACAGTTTACATAACAGATACAATAACTATCAAATAATCTTACGTAAAAGTAGAATTAAATTATCAGGTTTGCATTTTTAAGTATTTCGGTTTTCTCCTGTGTTAGTGGCATGTGAAAATATTACGACATTTAATTCCACTGCCCTGCAATTCAGGCAACTATTCATGAAAGTTTAATTCTATGTATTTCAAAATCCTGTACGAGAAGATGAAAGGTAACATCATGGTTTGGCCTGCAGTGTTTCTGAAATGCTTAAAAAAGAGTACTTTACAGCAGGGAAGAATTAACACACACTCACAGCAGAATCCATATAAAACAAAGAATCACTGATTCTCAATCTCCTATGATAACATAAAAATATTTTCTAGAGGATTCTAAAACTGAATAACAACTGGTGCTTTTTGTGACCAGTTTTTTCAGGCAATTTACTTAAAATGCTATCAACAATTTGGTGAACCAAAATCTTTTGTTTTACAGATAAAAGCTTAAAATTAACACATACAGTTAATTGCCTAAAAAGCTTATTAAAAGCTCAAGTATTGATTAAACAATACCACTCCAAGTGAAAGTTTGCATTCATTAACATGCTGCCATGCTTTAAATCTGGATCTGAAGTAGTACTGTTAACCACAGGCTCATTCCTAGAAGGCAACGTATACATTTAGGAAATAAGGACTAACTGAAGAATTTCCTAAAGGCTTTACTGAGCAAGTGCCACAAATATTTCAGGATGAGTTTGTAAGTACTGCAGACATCCCATCTCATAGAAGTATTTCACATCCAGTTATTCAGGTTTCAGTACCTGTGGCAACATTGTCTTTATATAGTCAAAGTTCATTTGAAAATTAGAAATGCTCTGGGTCAAATCTGGGAGAGAAATTACCAATTGCTTATCTAAGTTGAAAAGGGTAAAATCTCAATTACTACTCTAAACATTTGGATCCACTTTTTTCCAATTTGCCAATTACCAACTCTGCAAATCTGTGCATTTCACTTCATAGTTTGGAAGTGATCTTACATACCTCAGTGCCATGCAGACAATTTTAAACAAAAATGTCTGGAGGGAATGGTTAGTGGATCATTTATGTTACCTCAGGAGGGTGAAGACACTAGAAATGTTCAAAGGCTGCCCATATATTTAATCTAAATGTATGAAGACAATTCTGAACTGCTTCATTAAAATGACCAGAACATTATTCTTCAGCTCTCAACCTCAAGTGGATGCACACTGTATTGAAAAAGAATGCTGCTGGCAATCACAGCCTTGTTAATGTACTTTTCTTAAGTGCACTAAAAAGAAAACCCACACTCTACAACAAAAAGCATCTTCTGGGAACTTCAGATATGGAAATAACATTACCACAGTCTGAAGGAGATGGTGGCTCTCTTTCATCAAGATCATCTGCAGATGACATAGTACCAGTGGAAGGTGTTCGGGGAAGTCGTCTTTTAAAATCCCCTAGCAGACAAGAAAAATTTTCAGGAAGCTTTTAAGTATCGTTCCACTCAAGTGCTCATTTTCACTATAGGCTCTGTCCAATACTGGCTAAATTAACAGCATCTTCATTAATGTAAAACAGGCCATAGAAACGATTTCAACTTAGTATAGTAGTGAGTGTAGCTGTACCTGGGCTAGCAGATGGAGAATCCATGGATCGTGACTCACTGCTTCCCCCTGCACTTTCAGAATCGCTGCACATTCCTCCACTCTGGTTGCCAACTGACCATGATCTGAATGGTGGTGGCCCTCGCATTGCTTTTGAAAAGAAAATCCGAAAATTCCAAGAGTCAAGGACAAAATTACGTTATTTTATTTTTATTCAAAGACAAATTAGTATAAAAGTATTTTTATACTAAAAAATAGGAAAATATTGCAAGAGTTACATGAAGACACAATACAGTGAAAAAACCCACAGCATATATTCTTGTGACAGCTTCAAGATGTAAGAAAATGAATTTCAGAAACTTGACACTTGTGCTTTTGCAAAAGACTTGAAATCAACGTAGTATTTACAAAACCAATGGATTTTAAATTGCTAAAGTTAATGGAAATATTTTAATAGACTGAGCTTGACAGTAATTGCTGTCCGAATTGCACCTCGCCTTTCTTGTCTGAGAATCTAGGTAAGCATACAGGCAGTTTTCCATTTGCCCTTATGCTCAAATCCATAACTTTTTTTTTTTTAATAGGCTTCAAATTTTAAAGTGACTACTTCAGTGCTACATTTCTGACAGTGAGACATCAAACACCTGTTTTTTAGGGTATTTTTATTTGGAGACTGAACTCCAGATGAAATACAGAAAAACTACCTTGTATATCTGTGCTGCTGGAAGATCTCTTCTCTCCAATCTTTTGTGAACGATGATAAATTGGGCTTCCCACATCATCTAATGTCTGAGCAGGAAAATCTCCTGAACACTGAGATAGGTTACCATGTGATGTATGGACACTGTTGGTTGATTGATTATGAAAAACCCTTCAGAAAGAAGAAAGTAATTTGAAGAGTGAATAAGACAGAATGAAATGAAAAGCAATGTTTGGTGGTTTTTTATCCCTGGGCACTAGGAATGCTTCATTTAATTGCTGTTCATGAACATACATCTTTGACATGTAATTATTAAAGCCCAAATTAAAAAAAAAAAAATAAAAAAGGAGAACTGTGCCAATTTATTTTTAAATATGTGCAATTTCCCGATGTTCCTCACTTCCACGTAAATCAGTTTTTCCACACCTCTGCAAGGTATTATGACTGTTATTTTGCAGACTTTGAAAAAACAGCAAATCTGTTCATATAAAGATCCGAGTAATTCAAAGGCTATTGCAGCCTACTTTTATGCTTTCCTCCAAAAGATTCTCTGTCCAGCCATCAGGACCATTCACCTATAAACATATAGGTGTTAAAATGCTGCACTTTTTTAAAGCACAGAAAACGTGCTGAAGCTGAGGGAGAGCTTATAGTCAGTCCATTGTGAAAATCTGTTCTCAAAATAAGGAGAGAAAACTGTTAACAGTAATTAACGTAAAACGCTGAAGCACCCTGTGGACAAAATGGCCTGCTAGCCAAGTTAGCAGTCAGGAAGCTGTTCCTCTAAATCCGTTCTACCCTATACAGCTGAAGGAAATAAAGACTTAAAAAATTAAAATTTGCATTTGTCCAATCCACTGTCCCTTAAAAAAAAGGCAGACCTAAACAACAGAAACGATCACTTCAGGTACACAAAGAACCACAAGGCCATGTCAAAGAAAACAAAAGGTGGGGAGAGGGGAGGAGAAAAAACACACTCCTATAAATCTTAAGCAGTAAATAGCTGGGAAAGCACACAAAGAGTTTCAAATTTCATGCTCATCAGTTTCTTGGGGAGCTGCATAGTTAAATCCCCCAAGTCAATGTTTATGAGTACAGCCTAAATCAGTCTTAAAAGGCAGGAAATTTACAGACAAGAACTGAGAATCTCAACTTTAACTTTGAATTTCCTGGCTTTTGTTGGTAGAAGCCTGACTCAAGCATTAGGTTTTTTGTATTTGGTTTCCTTTTGAAAGACGATGACGACGCTTTCCTGTAGAACTGTGAAACACACAGATTGGAATGGATATTCTGGTGCTTTAGTGCCAAGAGGACTATTTTACAACAAGTTAAAGGTGGAAAAGCATTTGGCATGATTGTCCGGTAGTCTTTACTTCCACAGTAGCTGTATCATTAATAGATTAACAGTAAAAACTGCCATTTCACACAGGCTGGAAAAAAATAATTAAGTTACAACATACAGACATGTGGACTCTCAACTTTTTTTAGTCACACGGCAGGAGACAGAAATTGAGCAACACTTCCTGCCAAAAAAGTTGCCAAATGTAAACAATATGAAAGAAGGTACTGTAGCAGCAAGGTCTGTGGAAAAGTACCTCCCTCAGACTTTCTAAACTGATTATCAAATACTACTGTCACACCACACTGAGTTCAGAATTTTCATTTTTCCTATTAACCAGTATCTACATTAAAATAGTAACAAGTTAATTCTTGCACAACAATTGTCAATGTTTTAGCAAGTCTTACTACACAAAATTACATTCTGCTTTGGAATTTAAAGTCAGGTTTTAAAGTCAACATTATATATAATCTATCAAGAGACGTCAAAGAAATAGAGAATGCTAAAGCATGGTAAAACACCAGGATTCATTTTATTGCTCCAAAAATGTTGTTTTTACTGTTAAATACTTGTGCCTAACATTTCATTCTAAACCAAGCAAATGCCACCAGTAGTTTAGGACTTACCCATCAACCTGGGAACTCTGGGTTTCAAAAGAACCTGATTCAATTGGAACACCTTCCTTTGGCAAACTTTTCACAAACTCTGAATACTGCTGACCAGGGTCATAGAGTTTGGCACTCTCACAGAGGGACTGGCAGTTAACTGGGAGAGACACAACCTGAGCATGCTGCAGCTGGAACAGGTTAACTGTTGCCTGTTAGGAGAAAAAAAAATTGTAGAAAATTTACCAGATTTTTCACTTGTACTTTGCTCAACCCAAATTAATATCCCAACATAAAATTATTTAAACAATAAGACTAGAAAAACTCTGGAAAATAGTAACATTGGTAGGGATGGACTTTGTGCAAGATTCCTGAAAGTTAACTGCAAGAACTTCATTTGTAGTACAGATGCTAGTATTCCTTTTCTCTCTGGGTTATTAAATCCTCCAGGTAGCAAAGGCAATTCCAGTATCTGCAGTTTGGGTTGATCAGAATAAAGAGCAAAGTTTGTTGCTATCAAAAATGCAATTTTCATGCTCTGGAGAGAATGTTAGTCACCACTACAATGATGAAGTAGTTGGAGTTCCAAACCCAGATGAGCTCCATACCACCTTGAGACAAGAAATGGACAAAATTCCTTGCCCCAACAGAACACAGTAACTGAATACTTTCTTTGTTAAATTACATAAAACTTCTAAAATATTTTATCACAAGGCAGAGACCAGGGAAGGGGTCACTGCATGGCTGCTTCTTCAGCTTTGGGGTTGCAAAGTAGTTTGCAATTTACATATACTTGAACTGACAAGTTTGTCTAAGCTTTCTACTGGTCTTATGAGTTGGTTTTTGGGTTGCTTGGGGAGAAGGGGTTGGAAGGGGCTGTGTGTGTTTGGGGTTTTTTTATTTTCCCTCCTCACCCCCAGCATTAACTTGTCTTTGTCTCATCTAAAAAAAGTATGCACCTATTGGCATAATGTGATCTTAAAACTTTTTAAAAAACTGTATGTAGGTATGCTGTTTTGACAATCCTTTGCTTATTTACACACATTAATACATTAAATTAGTTGCAATGGATCCTGAGACTGTCATTAAGATTAGCAGGCCTCATGCTACAGTGTGTTAATGTCCATTCTGTACTTAAGCCAAACATCTTCACTACTGCACTAATTAAAATAATAATAATTAAGCAACAGAGTAGTACTACTGCCATCAATAGTCTTAGAGAGATTTTACAAGAACTGTGTAGTCAGGGTTCTTGCAAGGCAACAACTCATTAAAAAAACCCAAAACCATTCAAGACATGTATAACATTCTCTTTTTTTACACTCCTAACAGAGAGAGAACATCACAAACATATTAAAAGTTTTCCTTCTTTTTCTATTGGCCTGACCTCTGTCCTTCGAAAACTTTCTATTTTAAGCAGCTAACACTATGATGGGGCCTCTCTTAGTCTTAATCACATTTATACATCTGTTCCAAACGTATTTTAAAAAGCATGCTTACAGCTTTAAGAGTAAGATCACACTGGTAAATAAGCTCCCGAAGCTGTGTTAGGACATCACTTTTAAAGTTTTCTAAATAATTTCTTTTTTCTTCAATCTCTGCCATGCTTGCTTTATAGTGTTCATTGGCCTCTTCAGCCTAGAGAAAACACAAGTTTAAAGGGTTGATGGACTACAGGCCTTGATACTAGAAGCAAGGAAAAAAAGAAAAAAGAAAAAAAAAAGACTGAAGATGCTTGTAATTGTCACTTTCCATTAAGGATAAAAGCCCAAAGACCATAGCATGATTAATATTAAGAATTATGAACAGAACACTTGCTCAAATGCTCCTATTGGGAAAGCATGAGTAAAACCAGTGTAGGCTTAACCTTAAAAACAAGGAAGAAAAACTCTTACTTTTTGAAGAGCTTCTTCTTCTAGCTTTCGTTTTTTTTCCAGTTGCTTGCTGAAATCTTTCACAAAGCTTCCACTTGAGCCAAGATGTTCCTCCTCAGCACGAGCAGTGCAAGATTTTGCCTTTTCATACTCATCTTGACGCTGTGTATATAACAACTTTGCTTTTCTTAGAGCAGATTCCAGCTCTTGCTGCAGAATGCAATGAAAGAAAAAAAGTAAGAGTTAATGATTTAAATTTTCCAGTTAAAACATCACATTAAAGTGATGCTTTAAGAGGCTGTTATACAGAGAGCTGTATGCTGCAAAGTACACAGTCATAGAAAGATAACCTCTTACGAATATGTAATGAAATTGATAGTTACATACTACATAACAGCCTAGTTTGAAAGTTTTGTCCTTCTGAAGAATTTCTGATTGAACAGTTAGATATGAAAGAAATACCTACCATTTTTTTCTGTTCTCGTTGCCAAAGCTCCTTGATATCTTTCCTTTGTCTATCCAACTCATTTTTCCTTCCAAGAAGAGGCTAGATAAGAAACATTAATAGAGTACATCAAAGGCTTACAGGCTGCAAGTTTGTTCTTTTGAATAATCTGTGTTGTTATAAAACTTTTAAAAAACCTAAACAGTATCTTGGTCTTTTTCTTGAAGCTTACCTGCACAAATTTGTTAGACTGGAGAGCAGCAGCTGTTTGTTGCCAAAGTTGATTGTTCTCAATATCATTTTGGAAAGCATTAATGAATATTGATTGGAATGGCATATAATCCTAAAATTACATACAACAAAACATTAATGTTCTAGGCAAGGTAAAGGTATGATGACATTCTAAATGGTTGTATAACTGAACTTGATTTTCAATTAAATATAGTAAGGTACTTAAAATGGGTGTGGAAGTCAAAGTTAGGTATGAATGACTAATTTCTCAGTTACGTTTCATTTTACTAGGAAAACACTCTGAAAGAGATGTCTACAAGTCCAAATCACAAAGCTTACAAGATATTTGACAGAAAAAGCATATTTTGAGAACTATAAGGTTATTCTGCATTTTCAACAAAAATAAATTTATATATCCAAATTTCCATATGAGATGGGAAGACAAAATACAGCAGATCTTTAACTAGTGATTTACAGTATAAATCAATTCTGTTATCAACTTAAAAATCAATTTCTCAACATCCCCGAAGTTTCACTTTTGGGCAAGGCATCCAATACATATTTAAAGATGTACTCACCTGGTGTCCAACAACAGCTTTAGCAGTTTCAGCCATTTTTGCTAAGTTTTTAGCACACTCCACTTCTGTTAAAAAAAAAATTCACAGTTACTGTTTACACTAACAATTGTACCTCATGCTAAATGCTTTTTACATTCTTCCTCTCTAACAGATAGAGGGGACCACCTTCACTTTGTTACAGGCTTTAATTATAGGAAATGCGTGATAGTTCTGTTCACTTTAGCGGAACAGCTACTAATTTAGAAATCACATTACTGACAGTCTGCAGCACAGAGGTCTGACAACAGATTTAATTTCATCATGACAAAGCTGATTAAATGCCAGAAAGAGCCACTCACCCAAGCTAAGCTTTTTTTCTACCCATGCGACTACATCCTTGGTATATTTTGACCATGCTTTAGCATAGGACAGAGCTGATTCAATTCCGCTGTCATTTCTTAGGAGCATTCCATCCACGTCCTCTGCTCGAAGATGTCCTGAAAATAAAGCATTGAACACAAAGAAGTGAATTTTAGACATGGCCACACACTGAGAGCAAAGCCAGTATTAGCCAACTGCGAACACTTAAGCAGCTCTGATCTTGAGCTGGTCTTTAATACTAGTTGACTCTAAACAGGACTGACAGAGGTTTTAGAACAAATTAAAAGGTCATAGTATTTTATCTGGAGTAGTCATATGGTCAGCATAACTTTCTTAAAGAAAGTGACCCAACAAAACACTGATCATATGACGACATACAGAAGTGCTTCAGGCCTTGGTTCTTTCCCTCCCCTCCCCAAAAGCAACCCAGGTTGGTTATTCACATAGGCATAAAATCTCTGCAACAGCAAATTTTTTACAGTGAAGTTTTAATGGCGGCATAAGTGTAAAAAAGTGACCAAGCAACTTATCTATAACATTTTAGAAGCTGAAAACAAATACAGAATAGTGTTTATTAATATTAAATTAATTACTTACCTTGAATATCATCCCTTTCATGCAGTGAACCCCCAGACTCCACAGAAAGATTTTCAAAAGACTGGTGTACAAGAAAAAAACATTAAGTTGGGGAAGAAAAGTTCTCACTAGAACTGACAAGCTAACAAAATAAATGGCATAATCTGATTTTTTTTTTCCAGATAAAACAACAAACTGTGCTGTAACTCCCCCTCACCTAAGGCTCAGTACCTTCTAAGCTTCCATAGCTGTCGACTGAGCCATAATAAATAGCAAGTAATCATTATATAACTTTAAACCAACAATCTTGAAAGGCTGTGGTAAATGAGTTAATTGTTTAACCAATCAGGTTGATATTTAAGTGACCTCCAGCTCTGCTTAGATCCCTACCTGTCTTTTAAAAATCATTTCATACAGACCTAATACCATATACATGTAACAGACACTATTCTACAAGCCATTAGAATCCTGTATTTCTTCCTCAAGGGAATAAACTTATGATTTCCCCTAAATTACTTGCAGGTGTGCACTGTAAACAGAACAGCTGACTAGTAACACTTGCTAATGAAGTCCTGATAATCAGCACAACCTGACAGAATTTAATCCAATAATAAAAGGAATTTAGCACAAGATCACATCCCTATCTTTGTCCTCATGCTGCATTTTGCTATCTCTTTAACTGTGCAAGTTGAACTATTAAACTGTAAACCAGGCTGCTGAACAAATTCAAGTGAATAAAAAGTTTACCTAGTAACCACCCCCCCTTTTATAAAACACAAAATATAATACAACCCTACATAATTTTAAATTAATAAACTGTTCTTGAAAACAGAAGCAGAGAGCAGAAGACAAAGGCCAAGATATAGCTGCTAAGTGTCCTTAAGCTTTACAGGAACAGCTTGTTTCTATTTTACATTTTGGTGCTGTTTTATTTTGAGACTTAAAGCTAAAATGGAGCACAGTAACAACAATGCAGGCAGTTTTGTTTGGTTTTTTTTAAAAAAAAAAAAAAAACATAAATGGAAACTGATCATAAATCACACAAAAATCCCTCAACAATCATTGTTTACTTCACAGCAAAAGATTTTCCATATACCAAAACATGCAAGGTATTAATCATCAATTACATCAAACAGAATCAAACTACAGTCTAAAGAACAGCCCCATTCCTAAGAGAGCAGAAGACTAGTATAATTGCTGTACAAGAAAGCTTCAGTAAAATGGAAAGGTTTTTTCAGAATAGGTGGGAAATCCATCCAAAACTGTCTATCAAACAAACAGTATATAAAAAAAATCTGCAATTAGAGATGGATCAATATTCAGTGGCAGAGAAAGCCTGCACATTCCTAGATTTAGTGCTGATTTGGGTGTAAAGTATTACTGTCTTGAAGTAGATTTTAAAGTGGCATACAGTTTTTAGGGAAGAACAAATAAGAATAGGAAAAAAAGCCATCCTTTATACAGGAGGCACACACAAGTTCTGGTCCTAAAAATTATTTCCCATTCTGTAAGACCTAAATAATTTCAGACATGAGAACTGTTCATTCCTTTCCAGTAATCCAGGCATACAACCTAGTTAGGACAGCTAATCAATGCTCATGCATATGTAATACCACGTTTTAAAAGCAAGCACATGGACAACTACTTTTACTTATGTCCTACAACTCATTATCAGAACATGACCCATACAGCTTGCCCCCTCAAGCACCCAATGAGTTATTCCAGTGAGCCTAGGGTGGGGGGGAAAAAAGCCTGACTTCACTTCTCAACTTTAACCAGTCTTTTCTGCCTTTTTTTCCCCATTACCGAAGAACTCTCACCCTGACAAAGGCAAATCTCTGCACGCATTTTCAAAATTTTATCCTCCTCTATTATGTTCTCAGATCTACATAGCATCAAATAGCATTCAAATAGCTTGTTGAGAAATGAAAGGTCAGACATGCCTGTCTTGGCTCTTCCAATGTATTCTAAACCTCTTCTATTTTTAATTAAGAAATATCTTTGCTCCCACCTTGTACATCTGGCTGTACTACAAGGGCTAAAATGAGAACAATTACATTTGCTAAGAGGGGGTATTCATATCATTTAACTGAAGCTTCCAAGTGGAATGCCTGAACTAAAGAATGCAGACTCCCCTGCAGTCAAGAGAAGCTAGATCAGAGCAATCTTCAACTGCTTAGTCAGGGAGGTCCCTAACTTAACAGGCAATTGAAATCTCTCTCCTTAATTAACCCTCAAAGCATTTACATATTAAACTCTACCAAAATGTTATGCTCTATTTTTTTTTAAGATACAATTAGCTGCTATGTTCAACCACTGAATGTACACATTCATAGGAATGGAAAGTTAATACAGCTACTTAAATATTTTGCATTTAACTCCTCCTAACACTCTACTCCTAGTTGGCCTCCAAATTGCTCTCTGAATTGGAAATCAAAGTGAAATGCTTTATCTGTTAAATGTGTATCTATTTGCCCGAATGAAAATGCACTTGTATTTAGGACATATTTCCAATAAATTGAACCATATTATCCTATCTGCTCCAAAATTTATAATTGATCCCTTCCACATCAGGAAAAACAAATGGCACTACAAAAAAAGGGCTTTTAAAAATAAGCTGGTGAGTTCTGAAACGTCTAGAATAGAATTCTCTCATTTCACTATATTCTAATTTCCCCTTGGTCTTCTCCCACCTCCATGTTCAGAAGAGTCATCTTTTAGCCAGGCATTCACTTCACAATACAATATATGCGACCATCTGGTTCCAGAGGAACACATTTTTGCATTGCAAAGTCATTACAAGATTAAAATATTGGCAAATTCAGCAGCTTCCTTCTGCTGATGAACCAATTAGCTGAAATAGTATTTGTTCAAATAATCTAATTTAAGTTAAATGATATACTGGCTTCTATGCTATTTTACTTCATATTTTTTATCAGCAACCTAATCCTCTGATTCTAAGAAGAGGTCATTAAACCTTTAGCTTCTAGGTCTAACAGGTCTATTTTAACTACTTCAACATGTAAATCACTCAAGTATCTTACTTAAGTATTTAGTTATTTTCACTTAACCAATTTAAAAATCTCAAATACAATTACAACAGGTTATCATTTACATATTTGAGCAATAGCCTTGTTGAGTCATCACTGGCATTTAGAAGAAAAAATACATTCAAGTACCTGAAACCTGGAATGCATTATTTTTTTTTCATGGGTTTAATCTTGTTTTAACACTTAGAAGACTCCTAGTGTCCCAACCCCATAATGCACAGTTTCAGTGGAAATTAAAGTCTCCTTTAAAAGAGATAATTCCACACGCCAAGGCAATGTGTTTAGCCTACCTGACTTCGCCGAGATACAGGAAGCCCCAATGACGAGCCATTGTCTACATCTCCCATAAGGAAGTCTGAAACACTGCCAGAAAAACAAAGAATTATGTTACTTCATTACTTTACCTCACCAAGCAATTTCAGATCACTGAGAACAAAAATTCAAGACAGTGTTTCTAATATCCTTTGAAAGTTCTGCAAAACAATTTTTGTAAGTAGTCTTATATTTCCTGCAATTTCTATAACATCACCATTTTCCTTGTTAAGGAAAAAAAAAAAACCCAAAAAACCAACCCACACCACCCAAGCACAGCAGTAAAACTCTTCTGATGTGGTTAATTTAAATTATTTTATCAGCTAATATTTGTCCAAAAGAAAGCTGAAGTTTTCATTTTTCTTGTTTAGTCTTAATTTGATTCAGCTCCACTGAGCTCTTTAAAAACTCTTTCTGGATTCCAACTTACACGTTTCCAAAGGTGAATGCCAATGTTTCAATGGAAGAAAATATTTCACTGAAGAGTTCTCTCTTATTTTCGTCATTAACTTCTTTGAAGTTCACCGCTTAGGAAAAAAATGAAAACCAAAGGGTGGGGTCAATCAAGCAAGTTTGCTGGGCCTAAAGACAAATCCTATACACAGTCTCCTACACAACATGCAACATTATACCTTTCTGGACAATTGAAAAAACACTTTTAAACAACATTAGTGAGAAAGTAAACACTAAAGGAAGGAAACTAACAGAATCCAGATGCTTCCCACAATGAAATCAGATTACTCTCTCACTTCCTATATCTTCCCACTTAAGAAGCAGCTTTGTGTGGGAACATAATGGCAATGTGAGGGGAAGAGAAAAAACAGTCATTTACCAGTAAGAGTCAACTCACACAGCAGCAGCACCACCACAAAGCAGCTCATAAATGTAGTCAAATATTTGAAAAAACATTTCTTTTTTGAGTCAAAATTTCAGAATTCAGAACAGGAGCAGCACTTTATGGGGGTACCCTCCCACTCTGGCAACTGTATGCAATCCTGTGTATGTATCCCAAACATAGGATTTCTGGCTTGAGTACAGACAAACAGAAAGCTACCAAAAGATAGTGTCCATTGCAAAAACCTTTAATTATTAGCTCCATTGTCTGTCAAAAGCTCCTCAGTTTTGCCTGTTAAAAGTGGGTAAGAATCTCAGCATAACTATCTTTGTTCCAAAATAGGAAAGGGAGTGTTCCTGGACAAACTAGACGGTTTAAACTGGTGATCACGACCAGTATTCACGCACTCAACACTGAGCTTTTAACATGCTTCCATGACAAACTGGAAAAATGACACAAGAAAAATTATTCATCCGGA
Source organism: Antrostomus carolinensis (assembly GCF_000700745.2). NCBI lineage: Eukaryota > Metazoa > Chordata > Aves > Caprimulgiformes > Caprimulgidae > Antrostomus > Antrostomus carolinensis. Next base: position 57,081 of record NW_010335314.1, read on the forward strand.
GTTTCTATTAACAACTACTGGACAAGTGGGAGGAGGGAGAAAGGAAAAGACAAAAAGCACAACCATTTTTGTCTGTTTCCAACTTAACTCCTTAATCTTTGGTGACTGGGAAATTTTTTGTAGAAAAGTCGAGTACACTCTTTTGAGCTGAAGCTGAGCCTTCTAGATGTAAGTTTTCCCAGTTTACACTACGAGAAGTGACCATTTCACATTAGTATTTATTTTTTTAAAGCTTAATTTTTTTTAAGCAATGCAGTATTCTTAATTATCTAGATGCTTGAGTTACACTCAGGATCATCTGTTTCAGAGATACTGCAATGAGACAGCTATTAATTGCTTTTGCAAGACCTGTAACAATGTTAATTTATGTATCCTCCTCACATTTCAAGTACAAGTATGGAAATAACTGACTGCAATGACTTCTAGAAGTAGAAAAAATTAAATCACATTAAAATGTTGCTCATTCTATACACATTTTCTTAGCAAATTAAAGTAACAGACTTTAATCTTAAAATGTATTCAAACTTCCTGCCAGGTGCCTAAACACTAATGGGTAGCAAACAAAGTACAGTAATCTGCTCACCCATTCGACTTCCTCTGTGAAAGGAAAAGTTTTTAACCAGTAAATTAACACAGCTGAATCCATTCCTTTTTACACAGCATGCCAACAGTCCTGATCAACATTTTTATAACAACCACTTCTATACAAAGCTATTACAGAAAATATGTATTCTTCTCATGGGCTATTTTCACAATTACTTGCAGATTTGGAAGAATGTGTCGTAATAAGCCTACAGCAATAAAAGAAAAAAATTGCCACATATTACAAAAATATTAACAGTCTGTTGCCATAGTTCACTTCTTAGTGAAGTGAACTAAGTGAACTAACTAACATAGTTCACAGCTTCTCCTACCTCTTAATTCTTTTACACTTCGTAATTACATTAAAAAATGCCTCTCGCACCTTTGTTTGAAATGAGACTCAATAAAATTCCACAGATAATTTTTTTAAACAACTTTGTAAATAATGGATTTTTAAATTATTTTGAATTTTTAAATTCAGGTTAGTTGAAAACCTCAGCCTTCCAGAGATAAGGCTTCTTATAAACCTAAGCTTTGTATTCCAAATAATTAAGCAACAACAGTTATTACAAGATCTACTGATTTACCAGCCACTACCGACTGGAAAAATCATTTGAGTGCCAGCATGAAACACAAACTGTTTCAAAACTAAAAGGAACCAACAAAAACTGTCTATACATTCAAAGCACTTACCACTGGAACATTTGTATGTCCATTAGCTAGCTGCACGGTCTTCAGAGAAATAGCACTTCTTTCACTTTGCTAACAAGACATCAATATAGATAGCCTCTCCCTAAAGAAATGCAATCTGTTTCACTCTGCCTTCCTGTTCCAGGAAGAGTTTTGTTAAGCTTTACATGTCACATACCAAACAAATCCTTTCTTTTCAGGATCCATCACAAACGGAATAACCAATCTCAAATTACCACTTCTCCCAAAAAAGTTTAGTCCAAGCTTTTAGTAATTCAGTGGAATACAAACAACTTTCTTCTAGCTTACTACCAGCCACTAGAATGCTGATGTACTTAACATCAACTTTAAACCATGCACGCTCTTTCCCCAGGACATCCTGACTGCACACAATAGCTACTGACAACAATGAACTTTAGTAATCTTTCCATGTCTGGAAATGACAGCTATCTATCTATAGTCCTACGGATTTCAAAGCAAGTATACAACTTAACAACGCTTTTAAGTAAGACTTCAGATGCCACATAGTGAACTTGAAAAATCATATAATAGCAATACATTTAAATCCAGAATCCAGTAGCTGAAATGCAAGTCCAGCTTTCATTAAAGTGGATCTACATTTCCAGAGCTAGCAAAGCTGTCTTCAAACTGAGGTGTGTTCAGTAACCTCATCGAAATGCTGCAGGCCACTGGAAGGTTTCAACTCTTGAGTCAGGCCATCAAAAGCTTTCTGAATCCAGCACAGAACAGGCTGGGGAACCAGCAACAGCCATGGGAGTTTGGGAAGCCAGAATCCCAGAAGCTGAAGCAGCGCCTGAGGACATTTCAGCAATGCTTCTGAAACTATGAAGAAGAGGCTGTCAGCTGTCAAAACCAAAGTGCAACCAAGGCCTTTAAACAATGATGCTTAGATAGCTCACAGTGACCACAGCACACAAGCTTCTGCCATGCTCTCTTGTCCTCTTCCAGACAAATTAAGATAGCAGAGGGGACACAGCCATACCTAAGTCTGCAGGAGTTCACTTCCTTCCTCCACCCCCCACCCCACAAACTGGCAGCAACAAAGCTACTTTGCCAGTGGTCTGCCTGGAGAAGTCTTAACTACACCACCTTGCAGAATGGACTCTTTGCAGGTCAATTTTCTCATACCTAATAGACAGGTACAGTAACATCACCATCTTTTTCCTTAGACAGGGATACATCTTCAATCCATACTTTACTAGCTGACTTTTAAGCAGTAACTAACTGGCTGACTTCTTAGAACTGAATACCAATTTGCGACCAATTTTCTGTTCTTACACTCCCAACAATGCTTTCAAGAACCTTTCTGAACTATTTCAAAAACAAAATCACCACCCAAGCAAACAAAAAAAAACCAAGCAAAAAACACTCCCCCCAAATTAGGACTTGCAATACTTCTTGTTACTACTTCTCATCTTTAAAAATGTGTAAAAAAACCAGGGGGAGGAATCAGAGTAAGGAGTAGGTAGTAGTATGCAGACTGGAAAGAGGCAGAAGGGTACTCTCAGATCTCACAGCTAGAGAGGATCAGCAGGCTATCCAGGCCCCACCAGTTCTCTGTGCCACATAATTTCACCAGCCTGTACTTATTACCAAGTTTGGCAGCCTCCCCAGCTTTAGCTGGATCCCAACAAAACAAGTTGGAGGAATTGTTTCCTACTCCCTCCATAACAAATTTTACTCTGAATTTACAGCACAGATACCCCACCCAAGTTGAAACTACTTCATCTTGCTATAGGTATTTAACTTTGATGCAGAACTATTACAAAAAAAACCACAAAAACAAAACACCCAACATACCTAAAAAGGGAATTTCTACAAGACAAGTGCAAGTTTCAGCTTTACCAGGAATCTCTGTTCATTCTAGTGATTGAGTTAAGTCAAAAGGCACAATTCAGAGCAAAAGAACAGTACAAACCTGAATTCAAGAAATCAGGAGAACCACGTCCTCTGTGGCCATCAACTGTTTAAAGATACTGAGTAAGAAAATAACAACTATGAGTATCAGGTGTGCCAGACTGGGAAGTGACTTCCAGAAATAGGAGTATAAATGGGTTCCAGGCAAGATGCTTCAGTAAGTCTCAATTCTCCCAGATCAAGTGAAGTGTCTCGAGTACACACAGATGAGTAGTAGAGTCCAAGCAAGAAGTGAGTGAACCATGCCATGTCCAAGATAAAACCACAGAAGTAAAGTTTGGGGTTTTTTTCCCCCTTACATTTTCCCGCAACCTCAGTCTAAAATGGTAAGAGTCTGATATTATCTGTTCTGCCAAACATCATTCTCTGTAGCAAGATTAAGACAACATGCTATCACTAGTTCTTCCTTCAATCTGTCCAAAAGGAAAAGCATCAGACATTCAAAACAGAACTACAAGCACGCTCATTTGCCCTTATGTGAAGTTCCAAATACAAACTAGATCTGAAACCCTGGCCTTATGCAGAGATTCAAAAAGGTCTTTCTAGAACCTAAGCCAGTTATGCTTCTATTTCTGAAGGGAGGAAAAAACCAAAACCCCAAACTGTAAATCCCAGCTTGTTTCTACTTTATCCTCTCCTAAATAAACATCAGAAATTTTCCATGCCAGGTTAATCTTCTTCCTAGTCATAAATCTGACTACAGATACAGAGCGCTTCCATATCTTTTTATAGTTCTGTCCTCCAATGACAAGAAACAGATGAGTCAGATGAACTTCTTTCATAATGTCCCATTAACACAGCCTGCAAAGACAGAGGAAAAAGGATACTGTTTCTGTCCTACCAGCTCCTCACATTCTTGTAGCTTCCTGTTTATTCAAAAGTTACATTACTTCTAGTGAAATAACCGCAGCTCAAAACCTGTGAACACATGGGTTACTGACAGGCCACTGTAAGCAAACTTGAGGTCTGATATGCTTACAATTCACCACAACATGCTGTATTTCTATACTTCAGCTTCCTCAGTTCCAGCAGTTATACACTTCAGTTTGAATACAAACACAGAGCAGTAGGATCCTCACACAAAAAACAGCTGTAAAAAACAAACAGGTGCTAAAGAGAGAGAAGAACTGCCTTCACATTTACCACAGGTTATGCTGGGGGGAGGTAGGCTATTTCCATACAGCACAGTTCCTGCTGTTCTCAGAACGGCAGCACCGAAGTACCCATCTGAAAGAGCTGAGACCCTGTAACTCTGCATTTCCATCTCCAGACACATGAGGAATACAGTACATGGCAGAGCAAACAGCTATAGGTGTTGCTGAAGTTTTCATATAAAAGTACTTGTTTGTATCAAAGGCTACAAATATTGAGGCAGGACTGACTGAGACCACCTTCCTTAGTGTGAACCAGAGCTCCCTTTCCTTACAATTGACTTGGGAACTCCACCAGGGCAGGTCACACAGAGCTGGATCACAGGAACAACAATTTGCCACAGAGCAAGTTTATGTTCACTTTAGCCAAAAAATAACCAGGCGGTTTACATCAGTGTCTCCGTTCTAGGTCCAGAATGTATGCTGCTTATGAGACAGAAGACTAACTCAATGAGAAATTAGTGAGAATACTATGAACAGCAACTGCATGCCATAAATCTTTTATTCCACCAGAAAACATTTTTTATTTATTTACTCAAGCTGGAAGAACACATTTGTATCAGATCAGTACTGCACACCATTGTCACTGTACTTTGTATCCTGTAACAGGCAGTCTTAAAGCTAGATTTTCAGTACCGTCAAACCATTGCCTATGAGAAAATTATTAATAAAGTAATGTAACCAAGGGGGAGTGAAAAAGTCAAAACTTGAGCTCAGTTCTAGCTCAAGGAAAATCACGTTTTGTTACCATTACAAAAATCAACTCCTTTAAAGGTCTCTCATCATACAAGATCATATTTAAGATAGTTCAAGTGAGCTATGGCTGAACACAGACTTTTCAGATGTACCTCAAGTACAGTCTTACAACTCGACCCACCTGAACACATTTGCCAGGAAACTGGAAGACATGACTGTACTGCTTTTGTTTCAAGTGGCATTTTTAGCACAATAAAGATTGGAGTTACTTTCAAAATTCTACAGTTGCACAATATGCACAGTGCTTTCCTAACAGTAGTTTTT
>NW_010335314.1:62494-70719 GCF_000700745.2 Antrostomus carolinensis
TAGCTCCTCATAAACACAACATATTAACAGTGAGTGAAATCCATAACTCAAGTAGTTCATTTCAAGTGCAAGCATATTTATTATATGAATTAAAATCTGTTCAGGGGGAAAAAGCTAAAAAGTATTTGTGAATTTAATCAACAATGTTACCATGTGAGACAAGGAAAGCAATTCTACTGCTTTACTCTGCAATGGTAGACTTGCAAAGTATAGACAGTGCTCAGTTTGGGGCACTTGTGTATCAAGAACAACTTTGATAAAATAGGTAGTCCAGAGAGGACAGATATTATTCCAGTAGCTTTTGGAAACATCATTTAGCAAAGGTTGATGTAATCTGATTCACCTGCAGACCTTAAGTCAGTTCTCCGTATTTGTTAAATTAAAGAAAGCAGCTGAACATCATCCTGTGTCTACTGAAATTAGGAGGGAGTGTAAGACACACAGTAATCTTACCACAGCACTTAAGCACGGAAACAGCTTGTCTAAGGTGGATGTAGAATTATGTTCACTAAACATGTAACCTGTTCTCATGGATAAATATCTGATTACCATTGCACACGTGTACTTAACTCTTCCCAAGATCAACAAGACAAACATCAACCTCTCAGAGATACCCTTGGCATTTCTACTGTTATGTAGAATTCTCTAAAGCAAGTTCAGAAATTGTGGAGTTATAAATTTGTGATAATTTCAAGTACTGGGGACAGATCTATAGGAAACTGTACACATAGCAGGAAGAAAATGCAAAGTGGGCTGCTAACACCTGCCAAGACCAAAGAAACCATAAACTATAGGCAAAACTATATAACTCTATGAAGGATCCCTAAGAAGCTCGGAAGAATCCAAGATATAGGAATCAGGCAGCTAAACACGCTAGCATTTTAAGTGATATTCCTACTCTACTGACTCAGCAATATATGTTCAGACTAAGATAATTAGGAAATAAGGGGAAAAACCCTAGAACAGGGAGAAAAACTAAATTATGTGTCTCTGAAGGAAGATGTTCCACATGATTTAACATAGGTAAGAGGTGGAGATTTAACCCTGTTCAAAGCGTTCCCCATGCCACATGGAAGAAACTGTACTGTTCACAGAATCATAGAATGTTGTGAGTTGGAAGGGACCCACAAGGATCACTGAGTTCTACTCTTGCCCTAGCATAGGACAATTCCAAGATTCAGACCATGTGTCTGAGGGCCTTGTCCAAATGCTTTTTGAATGTTGTCAGGCCTGGTGCCATGACCCCCTCCCTGAGAAGCCTGCTCCAGTGCTCCACCACCCTGTGGCTGAAGAACCTTTTCCTCATGGCCAACCTAAGCTTTCCCTGGCACATCTTCCTGCCATTTCCCCTGGTCCTATTGTTGGTCGCCAGAGAGAAGAGATCAGCACCTGCCCCTCCTCTTCCCCTTGTGAGGAAGTTATAGACTGCGATGAGATCTCCTCTCAGTCTCCTCCTCAGGCTGAACAAACCAAGCAACTTCAGCTCTCCTCATATGGCCTCCCCTCTAAACGCTTCACCAATTTTGTGGCCCTCCTCTGCACACTCTCTAGTGATGGCAAGGTTCATGATCAAAAGTCTCATAGTAAGGGAATAAAGCCATCAAAATCTGTAATACAGAATAAACACACAAGCTTCCAGATGAGGCAAAGAACCCCTTCCAACTCTCAACATTCTATGATTCTATGTCTGTAAGGCTCTTTTTGTTGCTACTGACACCTTTATCGTGCTTATGACCTGTTTGTGGAACTTATAAATAAGTGTTAGGCCATTCAGATTTGGATTGCTCATTTAGGTATTTCTTCACTTTATATAAATACAACACCATCCCTACAAATTCACAGAATTGTGCTGGTTTTGGCTGGGACAGAGTTAGTTTTCGTCACAGTAGCTGGTATGGGGTTATGTTCTGGATTTGTGCTGAACAACACGTTGATAATGCAGAGATGTTTTTGTTATTGCCAACTGACCACAGGAATATTCCATACCATATGATGACACCCTCAGCATATACAGTTGGAGGAAGAAGGAAGTGGGGGATGTTCGGAGTGATGGTGTTTGTCTTCCCAAGTCACTGTTACACATGATGGAGCCCTGCTCTCCTGGAGAGGGCTGAACACCCGCCAGACAATGGGAAGTAGTGAATTAAGTCCTTGTTTTGCTTTGCTTGCATGCGCAGTTTTTGCTTTACCTATTATACTGTACTTATTTCAACCCATGAGTTTTCTCACTTTTACCCTTCCGATTCTCTTCCCCATCCCAGCTGGGAGGAGTTAGAGAACAACTGTGTGGTGCTTAGTTGCCAGCTGGAGTTAAACCACAACAGAATTAAGCAAAGATTTCTGGCAAAACTCTAAGTGGATAAATGCAAGGTTTATCATTCTGTGATATTTTTCTGCAATACACAGGTAAAAAAAGCTCAAGATCAAAGGCTTGTGCTTTTGGAAATTGGTGTGGGTTTGCAGCTAGCTTCCTATAAGCAGAATTTTATTACATCAACAGGAGAACAAGCTATTTAATATTACTTTTCACTTAGGGAAGGTATTTTTAAACAAGTGTTAAGATACTACTATTAAAAAACCCACCTCTTTTTTCAGAATACATAGAATCTATAACTCAGTCAATCGAGTCACTAATTACAATTTTCCAAGAATATGAAAGGTAGTAAATTCCTTACCTTTTACTTTTGCAATAACTGTTCCTGCAGCACTAAGAATATCAACTGAGTTTAGAGTCTGATGTTTATTTATCACTGCTTTTAAAACACGCAGCAACTCCCCCAGTCGTTCATGTACTACCTGATGCAGGCCATCTTGATTTTCTGCAAAAAAGTAAAGGAGGAACTACATTAAAACAGTGAATTAACTCCCAAACACATTACAAACCCCTTTGATGGTATTCAGACGCACTGAAGTCTAGGCCATACAGAAGCCAGGCCTGCTTAGAACAAACAAAATGTTTAAAAAGAGAGTCATACTAGCATTTGCCAACAGTTTACCTGCAATGTTGTATACCGTTTACACATAAACTCGTTTCTCCCCAAAAGTCACCTAAATTATTTTGTGGAATTAGGCCTAATCTAGAAAAATTCTCAAACAAGCACACGTATAGGGCAAATGGTTTCTAGGGCATACACCTCTTGCTGTGTGCCCCTATATCCTTCCACTCCTCCCTGCCTTATTTTATAAAAAATAGTTCTTGTTGCATACGTGGCACAGGTTAAACCACAAGCTCTTCCGTTCTGTTACAGAAGAGGTGCTGGTGCATGGAATTAGAGTTTCACACGCGCTAGAGTGCTGCGTTGCAAGCTGTGCTAAAAAGCTTTCAAATTCAGGAAAGTCTAGCTTATGAAAAAGAAAAGAGGATCTAATACAAGCTGACTCACTTCCCCACCGAGCAGAAAGGAACGGCAATCCTGTGTTGTCTGTGGCCATGATAACAAACAGGTCAATACAGACAATTACAGTACAGTGCAAATTGATGCAGTGTTACTCAGAGAACAGTTTCAAATCTGAGCCATTTTGTTCTGGCTACAAGACGTTATACTTAGTCTAGAGGCACCTAAATTTTCCCGAGGAATCAACGAAGTACAACATGGCACATCAGTACAGTATATCACGACTGTCAGGTGGGTAGATGGGGGGTCTACATACAATCACGTGTAATTTGTATCAAATGCAAAAGCGAGCCTTCTAAGCACCACTGTGCTTCAGGCCTTATCTCCCTAGATGTCAAATATCAGGAGATTTTTTCTACTCAGACTAGCTTATACATGGTCAAAGGAAAAACACTGACTCAGGAAGCAGACTAAGGCAAAAACTTTATCAACCATTCACTGGCACTTTGCATGTTTTTTCCTGCTGGAGAAGAGTAAGAAAGTCTGTATCCTTAACAGGACACACAGAAGTTTAGGAAAACCCATCTTACACAGCAGTAAATTAAGGAAGCTCTAATTAATTTATTAAAGAGACATAGTTGTGGTTTAATCTTTATTTACATACATACATAGTGGTTTTTAACTGAGGACTCAAACACAGCAAAGGCAAAAAAAGGTCAAGAGGTTGGTACTAAATGTGGCTGGGATTCAGCACCTACACATTAGAAGCAGAGGAAGTTCATGGCAAATACACACTGATCTAGAGGCACACTATAGCTCAGTTTGGAACTTAATGAGGAAAGCACTCCAAGCTTGAAGCAATTTCCACTCAAGCAATAATAGCGGAAGCTGGGACCTTAGGTAAGAGATGATTTATAGGGGATATGAAAGAATTCTAGAAAATCATGAGACAGGAAAATAGTGGGTAGAATCAATCGCTTACCAGTGTCTTTCAGTTAAACATTACACATCTCAGATGATTAAACAGAGCAAGCAAGAGCCAGATCCAAAACAGAAAACAGTGATTTTTCATGTAAGAGACCTGTGGACATTTCTGCCAAAACACAGCATTGACACAAGAAACTGACATGGAAACAAGGAGATACTGGACAAGCTCTTCTAAGTTTCCCTGTGGTTTACTAATGAGACAATAAATGCCCTACCAGGTCAGGCCATGGGTCCAGCTAGTCTGTGCCTTATACAGCTAGTGGGCAATGCTGCTGAGGAGACTAGGCAAGACTTGACACTTCTGCAGTCCAGTCCCTCAGCACCCACAACTGCTGCACCACAGTTGCTCCTATGCACTTCAGTAACTGCCTACAGACCTGCTGCCTTTGAATTCATTTAATTCCTTTTGAACCTGCCCCCACAACTTTTAACTCAAGTACTCCACTCTTCAGTCTACTGGACTACTAAGCGCTGTACTAAAACAAACAATGTAACCTGCAACAGCTCAAGAGCTCCTCCAAATAGAAAAGGTTCAGATGATGGGAGAAGTATCATATATGCCCAATTTTCCATTTTTACTTTTCTCTAGCTATTCACTTTTGGCAGCTCTTGGAGCTCAGACACTGAGTTAGACACAGCTTTACTCTGAGCCAGCATGGCCACTGCCACCTTCTAACACCTGGAGAAATCCTATACCTGTCAAAGTGAAACCAGATAATTTTAATGGTCCCTTTGGGCTTTAATTCATGAAACCCTCAATTGTACTCCATCTGTGCAAGAATAAATGGCGTTGGGAGTACCAGGTAGCTCCAGGCAAAGGCAATGGGGAAAAGGAAAGACAGCAATGCTGTACTGATGCCCACAAACCCAGAGCAGAACAGACAACACAGAAAATATATCTGAAAATTATAGTAACATGTTATTTTCAGGAAATAGGATATTAGATAGTTACAGGTAATTCCAGTTAATTCATTAAGTAACACATCTAGAGTATAGACTTAAGGTTTGAAATACTTAAAGAGGAAGTAGTGTCTCATCTCTTCTTACAAACCTCCAGAGGTAGCCAAGTTTTCCACAATCCTTCATTGGGACTAATGATTTATATTGGCAAGACTGGGACAGACAGGCTTTTAACGGAGGCATTTGAGGGCTATATGCCCCAAACCTTCCCCACTGGTTGTCGCTGTATAACCAGAATATAGGCAGTCCTCACATGAAGGGCATGAATATTGTGGTCAACTGACTAGAGATAGGCTGCACAAATGCACCGTTTGACCAGAACTGCATCTCTTGCCTAGCCAAGATGAAGGTGTCCCTGTCTTCTGATGAACAGATGTCCACTTGTGGCTGGAGAGAAAAGAACTCCTAAACACGTGATCAGGAATACTCATGTACATGCCCCACAACCAGGTCCTTTTGGCAACACAGTGTGCAGACTTTAAGACCCCTAACAATCAGGGGAGGGAAAATAAGGCAGGAAAATAGCCAAACCAATCTCCAAATTACTCCCAGCCTGAGTGTCCTCTGGAAGGAGTCCATCATAGGCATACAACAAACTACATGAATTATTCTGGGGAGTTCAGAGTTCAGCTCTTAAAACTGATTAAAACCGACACAACTACAGGCTTGCCATTACAGGATAAAACAGCCTCTTGAGGTTCCTTAGAAGTTAGATCAAGGCCAAAACAAAAAAAAAAAAAAAAAACAAACAAACAAACAAAAACACAGAAGACACATCTAATCCCAAAATTCAGTTTCTTAGTATTAAGACTTTGTGTGTTACCAGAGCAAAGAAAGTGGGAGGAGGAGAGAGAGAGGGGAAAAAAAAAAAACCAAACAAACTTAAGGGACACAAGCCTCTTCAAGTCTGAAACAGAAGCAGTAAGCTTCAAAGGGAAATGCCAGATGAAAACAACTGCTCAGTTGAATTGGATGTTTATTCTACCATCAAGAATACTATCACTAAAATAATGCATTCGAGCATGAGATTAGTTATTTGTACTCTCAAAAGCAAAGGTCTGGCTACACCCAACTGGGATTTCTTTGTATTCCATCTCTGTGTTATTTGTTTACAAAACACCCAAAACATTGTTTCTGTGCCTCCAGAAGACAAAATGTCTGTGACACAAGCAGAGGTGGGGACAGAAGCCATCAGGAACCACAACTACACTGCATTCAGCAACTAACACTTACCAAACAGATGCTAAAACAGAGATTTCCTGTTCAGGACAGATTTATAAACCTCAGGTAGTAAAACCAAGCCAAATATGCCAGATTTACAGAAACACAGTTTTAATACTAAGGAGTCCAAAAATGGCTAAAAGACCAAAACAACATTAGAGCAAATACTGTTTACTGTGAAATGAATGCATGTAGCAGTGTGTCTCCAACAAGTTCCTGCAGCAATTCAATCTGACTTAAGCAGTCATAAAAATTAATATTAATTTTCAGCTTTTCTCCTGTTCCTTGTCTCACTGTACACATTCATTTATCTACATGAAGTAAAGCAGGGAATTCCTCCACCAATGGATGTTATATTGGGTTTAAAAATCTTTCTCAAGCTTAATAACACAAATTGCAATACCGTAGAAGACTACTTAGTACTCAGGACCAGAGGACTGCGACTGCCAGTGATCCTGAGTACAGAGGACCCTGTCTGCACGTGAGTCCAGCTGTTTGCTCAGGTGAATACAGTCTACTGGTATCTCCTGGAATAATCAGTCAGCCCTCTACCGCCCAAAAGAAAAACCAAAAAACACCCCCAAACAAACAGAGCTCTTAAAACTGATTAAAAAAAAAAAAAAAAAAAAAAAAGGGCCTGGAGACAGCTTAGTAGCCTATCTGTGAATCTTCTTTCTTTTATTGGGGTTTAAACTGTCGTTTACGTTAGCTGAAAACAAGCTCTTCCAAAATGTAAAGGCAACCACATGAAAGCATACTCTGTAGAAGAAATGGAGAAAGAAGAATAGGGTAAAAAAGCATGTATTCAAAGCTGACAAACCTAATACACAAGAATGATATAACAAAGCAGCTGGGAAGCCCGTCAGCGTTAGCCAAGCCATTTCAGTAGCAGCCTGTTGTCATTAGCATCCCACTCCTCGATGGTTTCAGTAACCACATTTTATAACTGCTCATTTATTTCTAATGTAAAAACAGCATAAGCTACCTATTTCCTAATTTTAGGCATTTCTCAACATGAAGCCTTTGTTTAGTAAATATTAGCAAGCAATAATGGCCTTACAGCAATAGATTCTGTTCATGTAAAACAAAATAAAATCTGCTTATCAAGCTTGTCAGTGCCAGCCACCCTCCCTGCCAAGTCAGGGCTGGTCACAATACATGCAGTCGGGAAAGGCATTGCTGTGTCAGTTGGCTGGTATTCTTTTGTCTGACCTGATCTATTGTTGGCCCAAACATTTCTGAAGTCATTTGTTCCAACAAATGTTTGCCAGGACAAGTTTAAATACAGACTAACATACAGTTTTCCCCCTATGGCCATTGCATATCCTACATTGCTGTTCAGACCCATATAGAAGACACATGCACCATTCTGCTTCCTGCTTCTCCACCTAGAACATTAACACTTTCTAACAGCAGCAGACTCATAAAAGAAGGGGAACCACTAATACAACTATTGCTTTGCCAGGGCTAAATGTTTGTTTGAAACTGTAGTTGGTCACACTGATGAAAAGGAAAGAGAGGGTATCTATCTAGATAAACCAACCAAAAAGTAACACATCTGTGATAAATTCTTGAAGTCAGATTACATATGAGACTTTCAAAGCAAATATTCTAGTTCGCATTATCTAATAAGGTCCTGCTTTCCATAAGAAGCTTTTTACATGTAGACTAAAGATGTGATTATTTACTTCATGTATTCACAGAATCATAGAATGGTTTGGG
>NW_010335315.1:0-9150 GCF_000700745.2 Antrostomus carolinensis
GGGGTGCTGGTGGATGAAAAGCTGGACATGATCTGGCAATTTGCGCTCACAGCCCAGAAGGCCAACCATACCCTGGGCTGCACGACAAGAAGCATGGCCAGCAGGTCAAGGGAGGCGATTCTGACCCTCTACCCTGCTCTCATGAGACCCCACCTGGAGTACTGCATCTAGCTCTGGAGTCCTCAGCACAGGAAAGACATGGACCTGTTGGAGCAGGTCCAGAGGAGGGCCACAAAAATGATCCAAGGGCTGGAGCACCTCTCCTATGAGGACAGGCTGAGAGAGTTGTTCAGCCTGGAGAAGAGAAGGGTCCGGGGTGACATACCAGTCTTTCAGTACTTAAAGGGGCCCTATAAGAAAAATGGGGACAGACTTTTTAGCAGGACCTGTAGCGATAAGACAAGGGGTAACAGTTTTAAACTAAAAGAGGGGAGATTTAGACTAGATGTAAGGAAGAAATTTTTTACAATGAGGGCACTGGCTCGGCAAGTGACTGGATAAGAAAGCAACTTGTCCAAAAAGCTTTAAGAGGACATTCTGGTATTCTAAAACAAACCCAAGAAAACAACAGACAGAAAAGCCTTGCAGAGAGCAGAAAGGAATGTATGAATCTTTATTTACACAGAAACTAAAATGCTAAAAATTCACTCCTAGGATTTGGGGTTTTTTTAAAGCAACCGGGCAAGGTTTGCAGACAGTACATGCAAACCCCCATACAGGAGATAAAATGGAAAACACTGAAGGTAGGCAAACCAAAATCCAATCGCTATCTCAAGCTATCAGTTTTAGGTTAGTTAGGCAAAAATATTTAGAAAATTAATAATAATTTTTAAAATTAAACCTCACAAAAATCTTTGAAATTGAGTTTTAAAAAAGTTGGCAATTAGAAGAAAAAAAGGCACACTGAACTTTCAACAGGACAAATTTAGTTACCTACTTCGACAGAAGTACGTAAAGGATCATGGCCTTGTACATCTGACCTAAAGCAGTTTAAGACTGTTGAAAGATGAACCACAAATACGATATATTATCTAAGCCAAGTATTCAAAATAGGATAGCAAAGAAGAGGTGTCACAGAGGTACTAAACACACGGGTAGAAATTACAAAGTTAAATCCTGTGATAGGAGAAACGCTGACAGTTCTCTGTTCACTGGATAAACCTTACCAATAGTTATAAACACCAGAATAAATATTTTGTGTGACTCAAGACTAGGCTTCATAGCTTCTAGCTAAAAAAAAAAAAAAAAAAGTTCTTGAACTAGACAACCTATATATATATATATTTTAAACTATGGTAAGAATTACTACGCTGTAAAGTAATAGAATTGGATAAGTAGGAAAGTGTCAAAAGCACTGCTTTTACCCCACAGTGAAAGCACCAATGAAACAAATGGATCAAATCACTGCCTGTTCTGTCTTATGATCCCAGTACAGTTGCAGTATAATCAATAACCTCTCAGCAATCATCACCATTATAACAAAGAACTATTATGGATGGTGTCCAGCAGGTCGAGGGAGGTGATTCTGCCCCTCTACTCAGCTCTTGTAAGGCCCCACCTGGAGTGCTGCGTCCAGTTCTGGAGCCCCCAACATAAGAAAGACATGGACCAGTTGGAACAAGTCCAGAGAAGGGCCACCAGGATGATCCAAGGGCTGGAGCACCTCTCCTATGAGGACAGGCTGAAAGAGTTGGGGCTGTTCAGCCTGAAAAAGAGAAGGCTCCGGGGAGATCTCATAGCGGCCTTCCAATACCTGAAGGGGGCCTACAAGAAAGCTGGGGAGGGACTTTTCATAAGGGCAACTAATGACAAGACAAGGGGAAATGGGTTTAAACTGAAAGAGGGCAGGTTTAGATTAGATATTAGGAAGAAGTTCTTCACTGTAAGGGTGGTCAGACACTGGAACAGGTTGCCCAAGGAAGTTGTTGATGCCCCCTCCCTGGAAGTGTTTAAGACCAGGCTGGATGAGGCTTTGAGCAACCTGATCTAGTGGAAGGTGTCCCTGCTGAAGGCGGGGGGATTGGAACTAGATGATCTTTGAGGTCCCTTCCAATCCAAACCATTCTATGATTCTATGATTCTATGATGGTTTTTACTGTAAGATTTCATCCCCTACACCCTCCTTGATAGGGCTTGGGTTTTTGTTAGATTAACTCTGTGAAAAGCTTAACAGCATATCAGGAACACTCTTCTCTCCTAGCATAAAATCTTACAATTTGTACTGCTTTCGCCAAGTAACTGTTCTATACTGATACCGTAATTACAGAATGAATCTGTATTACAAAGAAGAGAAGGTGTTTTGTCAGTCCTGAAACCAAAGTTCTCAGAGTTCATATAACCATGAGTGACAGGCTAGTAACAAAATTATGCATAAATGTTATAATTTACTTCCTGTTTCATTTATCACAGTAATAATAGTTACCAGTAAACATCACAGTCTAAGACTCACCAGATTTAAAAATGAACTAAAGCCAATCATACTGGTTAAGCTCAACTCACTCATACTCATTATGAGTCACTTGCAACACTATCTAGTTCCCCAGAGGTTAAAGGATTTAAAACCAGAAATGGCTTCCCCTTTCACATTACATACTTCTTCAGAGGCAGAGGATGAATATTCAGCTTGTGCTGGTCTTGGAACTGAAAGCCCTGCTCCTGGTAAAGACACGTTAGACAGACGCCTCTTTCTCACTCCACTGCAGTTATTTGGAATCTTGAAGGCACATCGCTTATGATAGTTTAACCCACAACCTGAAAGAGAACATTCAAAGTAACAAAAACAATACTAATATTTTGATAAAGCAGTTAAAAAGATGATCCTGGAAACGGTAAAGGCAGAAAGAGATAATTCTGTTAAATTTTCTTATTGTAGTGTTCTTGATGCAATTCACAGAAACAGCTTCTTTTGCAGTACTTGCTATAATACTGGTCTCCACTAAGCCCAGCTATAGAAACAAGGTCTAAGACTCAGAAGCAGCTGATTGCCCTCCTCACTTCTCCCCCCACCAGGAGGCCTTCATCACTCCCTCACTTTGGCACAAAAGAGCCAAGGAGAAGGCAGGGAGCAGGCAGCATCAGTACCTGACAGCAGGCTGCAGAGTGCTCCGCAGCCAGCTGGATGAAGGCCATAAGGAAAGGGATTCCCCTTTGGGAGTCTCTCCAAATACGTGCTCCTTGTGCAAAGAACACACGCTTGTCAGCTAGTTATTTTTTTTTTTCAAAGTGGGAAACAGGAACACTTCTTAAGTCATTTGCCCAAGGTCACACACAGTTTGTGTTAAAGCCAGGATCAGAGCTCAGGCTTCCCAATGCACTGCCTCTTCCAACTCTATGGAAGACCGCATTTATCACATGCTAACACATCGAGCAAGATACAGTTTATTCTTCCTCAACTTACATAGATATTAACACGCAAAAATACACTAAAAATCACAGACTTACCTTCACATTTTAATCCTTGTCGTACCAAACCCCAAAGCATCTCTCCACAGTAGTCACAAAAAGTAGGAGCCTTGTAGGAATGCACATAAAGTGCATGAGGACGAATCTGGAAATCTTCAACTGTAGCCAAAGCTTTTAAAAAATTGCAGTAAGTTATGGTTCTTGCCACAGGATCAACAAGGATTTATGGAAAGAATATGTTGTTGTAAAAATGGCAGATTCAAACACTAATGCGCTGTTCAGACTTGAATGTTTTACTGTATACCATTTAAATATGCATTTAGAAGATTACATAGTTTTCAGCAAGCTTTTTTTATTGAAGAAAAAATCCTATTGGATTCTGTAGGCTAATGGCCACAACCAATCAACAGGATGAGTCACTAAATTGAGAAGACAAATACACAAGATTTGCTAAAATCAACTTAACAGTAAACATCTGAAAGAGTAACTTGATTTTCAAGCTGTTTTGTAACCTACAAAATTTTCAAAGGACAGTTCCATAGGTTAGATTTTTATCTTCTAAAGGATTTTTTCAATAAAAGCTTATTAGATTGAACTCTGTGTATATAAAAACAGAACTGTGGATAGAATATCCTTGAAACACTGGAAACATCACTGGTAATGTTCTTTTCCTTTAACAAACATAGATATGTTTAAATGAATTTTCTGTCCTGTTTCTTTGGAATGTAAAAAAAAAAAAAAAAAAAAAGTGCTGTTTTACACCCACATCACCTTGCCCTGATGGCTACTATTCTTTGATCAAATATGTACCAACACTTCATATTCAGATTCTCATGTCTCAGCTTTAAAACCCTAGCAAAAGAGATTTACATGTTTTCAAAACACCTCTGTTTCTGGCGGTCTGTCTGTTTATAGGGAAACTGCCAGCAATTGTAAAGAACAGGCACACACAACAAGTTTTCCAAATATGTCATTCACCAAAAGTAATGAAAAGCTCAAACCAAGATGATCAACTACTGAACACCCTAGACATGTCTAGAACAGTAGGTCCTGAAATGCAGCCAAGGAACTCAGCCTTATGAATCTGGAATTCACACTTTATTGATCCAATTTACAAATCTAGCTCCGTGACAGCCAAGAGATCTCTCTTTCTAGAACACAGAGTCTGGCACTTAGTCCTCAAAGTCTAAAAGAACTGCTCAGTACTAATCCAGCTTTTATTTGTAGATTAACTACAGCTGGCTTTTGGTTGAATTCTACAGGGTATTCATGAAACACACACAATTCAAACCAGTTAAGGTTTGGAGACTCTTGTCCTTGTTACTGAAGAGTATTACAGGTTAATAACCACCACTCTAAGGACTTCACCATTTAAAAGAAAGTCTTTTAAAACACTACAATGACCTTAAGAGTATGTCCTTATAGGTATGTTTCTGCAACCACGTTTATATGAAGCCTTTTAGCAGTATAAGCCACCAATGGCAAAAGCTACAGAACAAAATGATAGATCTAAGTAAAAGAAAGCCAACAACAGGGTTGAAAGAGCAAATTCTGAATTCTACCTGCATTTCAGCTTCAACAACTATAATAAATAACATTATAATTATAAATTCATATTCTTGTAATTCAGATTTATTTATGATAATAAAACTGAAGAAGATTAAAACATGACAATGTAACAATAACAAAACTGAGTACTGAAGCATCAGCACCATTTGGATTTTCTTGGAAACCTCCACCCCAAAACAGTGACCCAGTATAAGACTTTAGTCAAAGAGCTCAAGGCAAGCATGATAACAGTGTTCCATAAGGTCCTATTTTCTTTTAATCTACTGAATAAAGCATTGTTCCACTGTTACAACAATACCTACCAGAGAGTACAACCTCAACAAGATCTCCCTCATGTATCTCTTCTGCTGACGTAATTCGTTGCAAAATATTATCTGAGTTCAGGTCATGACGGAAGAGGAGAATTTTGTCATACATGCCAAAGAAACCACACTCTGGGAACTGCAATAGAAAGCAAACCCTAAATTAACACATATTCTTTTGATAATCCTATCCATAGATGTTTTTAGTAACAGCTACAGAACTTGAGTGTTTTAAGTGTTCCATGGAAACTGAAGCATTTTCTGAACTGAAATGTAGCATTAAAAGGTAGAGAGAGGGGAAAAAAAAAAAAAAAACAAACCAAAAACCAAACCAAAACATATAGACCCCATCAATATCAACTTCTTATCTGCTCCCCCCACCAACAGTTACACTTTTTTTTCTAAATCTGAAAAGAAAAAATGTTAAGTCATTTTGTTTCTTTGGGTTTTTAATCTCAGACCTGCATAACCAGTCTGGCACATGAAAGCCAAAGCAGATCTTTCTAACTTGGATACCCCCAGCTGTAACCCCTATTTCACAGACATTTTGGTCAGGCAGGTAGTCAGCTCAAGACACTCCAGCAGCACCTGCCACACTTTTCTTGAGGGGCAAGCTGAGGGAGGCTCCATGTGCTTTTTCTACAACAGTTTAGATCTGCAGATGCAAGAAAAGGAAAACTCGATTCCACACAAGGACAGCAGATGATATTGCAAAACCATATAGGGAACAGATCCACTAAGTAACGCGCCATTTTTCCATGACACTTGACTGAAAATACTTTCTTATTCTGTATTTTCCCCATTCAAATATTATCAAGTGAGAGTAAAACTTCCTAAAATGAAAACTCACTCAGAAGTACTTACTCAAAAGCAAACAGACAGTTCACAAAGAGCAGGAATAGACCCTGAAGAAGAATCAACCAGCTCCTTTGGTCTTTTTGCTTAAACCAGAATTCAGACTTGAGGTGGAAAAACACACACAGAAGTGCTCCACAGAAGAAACAGGAAGAATGTGGGAAAGAACACGGAAAAGCACACAACAAACTTTCAATTAATTAATCAGGTAATAGACTACAGTTTGGTAATTTAAGTCTTGCAGAGCCAATAAGCAACAGGGTATAAACTGCATGAAGCTTGTGGTATATTAATTGTCCTTAACTACAGTAGTTGCTACCAAATTAAAGACATAAATAAGGTCTCTGTTACACGCATTGTTTTCACACTCTCTTCCCACACAGAAAGAAAATAATTTCCTCTTTCCAGTAGCAACTTTATCTGAAATACTAAGTTTGTCTTCCCTGTTTTGGTGTGCACATCCTACACATTTACATCACGCATACTACTGAAGAATCCCCATGCTCTGGAAAGCATGCTATCTACTTGGACAGTCACCCAGAGAGGAAGCATTTGTGCCATTTAACTCATGCAAAAGCAAAAAGAACATCCCTACACATAATCCCCCATCCTAGTAACCAGATGTCACATAATCACATACCAAGAAGTACTTATTTTGAATGCTATGACCATACGTACTCTCCATGTGCACCATTTACCCATTCTCGTGTACAAACTTGGATTTATTAAAATGCTTTAAACATACCACATTAATTTTGGTGACTAAAAAGCATTAGCTGACACAATAAACAAAAGTTACAGATGAATACTCAAATCCTCTTTGTGACAGCAAGTGTAATAATTAAAAATATGAGACATCACATTCCTTAGAAAGCAGCACCAACATTAATTCCAAAGTTTGTAAATAACAGTACAATGCCTATAATTAAGATCTGGTTTTCAAATAAATTCCAGACGAAGGCTAAATTAATTTCTATGGAATAAAAGTATTGCAAATAAAGCAAAATAATCTTTTACAGATTGTTAGAAATGTTGGAATCAACATCGTCATTTGGTTTTACATTAATTAAATTGACCTTTTAAGTTGTGTATCATGAATCTTTATGATACTGCAGTGACATGTTTTACTGCCCTCTTCTCCCAAAACAAGTATACTACACATGGATTAAATGACTGGAAAAGTTTGTCTGGTTTTGTAACTGTAATATTTAACCTCATAAAAGATAATTCCTTTGTTTACAAGCTTCAGCTTGATCAGTAGCTTCTGGAGTAAGTTGCAGAATCACAAGCCCAGGCCTAACAAGGCAACAATCACAGAATCATAGAATCATAATCTATGCTAGTATTTACTGCAAGAAGTCTGTCATTAAACACGGACTCTGTACATAGTTTCTACAGATATATGTGACAGACTTCACCCAGGACGTATTTTCCTGTGCGTTGCACACGCCTAATCTCAATTTCTGAAACAATAATTCCAAAATCTGAAAGCGTTAAAGTAGAAATAACCTGTTCATTGGTACTACAGAGTTGCAGTTGCTACAAGGTTCTCCTGAATCCACAACAGGGACAGGCATAGCTGGGGAACCTTGCAACAGCTCCCTTAGTTATCCTGCTCAACAGGTGAGGTGCTTGTGTGCGTGCCCGCAAAGGATGGCAGAGGAACAGCGCAGGTGGGGCAGCCCACATAAAACCCTGCCCAGCTCCTCCCAGGCCCATCATAGGAGCCATCAGCCCATCAAAGGCTCAGCTCCACATGCCAGAGGAGCACAGATGAACAAGGGCACGTGGGGAGCCCAAATTAAGGACTCCAAGGAAAGGATACCCTGTCCAGGCCCCTTCCAGGGCTGTCACGGGAGAGCCTCAGCCTCAGTTTCCAGCCATAAAACCCATCAAGATAAGTCAGTGTTAGAGCACCCTTTGGACCAAGAGTGGTTGCTGCCCAATGATATGAGACACGTTATAAGATGCCAGGGAATTACGATTGTACAAGTCTTATTATGGGATGTTATGGAAGGAACCAAAGGCAAGAAAAAAGGTGATTCAGGGAGGAACAAACATGGGGAAAACAACAGAGGGATAAGAACATAAAAAAGGCTGGCCATCCGTCAACAGGGGCTGGTCAGAACAACTGTCTGGCCATGTCCTGTGCCTGATCAGCACCATCTGTCCTATCTTTTAATCAAATTCAATTTCTAACTATTTTCCAGAGGACCCACGTGTCTGTGGTGTCAGCAAGTGGAGACACCAGAGTGATTGAAATCAAGAGCCAACAACTGGACTGGGGCTTCAGCCCCAGCAGCTTGAATATCCAGGTGCCAGCACTGGAAAGACCGAGATCCAGGGGCTGCTAGTGGGAAGACAGTGCTTGAGGCCAGTTGCTGGAGACATCCACTTCTTTTTGGTTGTTGTTTTTTCTATGTGTATGTTCCCACTAACAGACCTTCATCCTGAACCACTAGAGAAGGGGACAGTATGAGCCTATTGCTGCTGTTTGTGTCTATGTAAGCATACTGTGTGCCTACCTACAATACATACGTATTGTACACCTGTATCCAAGTGCCCCTGCCTGCTGGGAATACGTGGTCAGTCTGGCTACTGGTTGGACCTGGGGCACGGAGCTGCAGCAGCCTCACCTCAGCCAGGAGGCTGCCGGATTCAATTGTCCCTAACAAAACTTTTCAAGTTTGATGAACAAGTCCTGCCCTTTCCTTGTACATCCTGCCCCCAGGATTCCCCAGTTATAAAGGAACAGACCCTAACAGAAAGATGTCCCTCCAACTGCTCCTCTCCGCACACTTCAGCTCAGAGTACTCTCCTCTGCCTCCACGGTGCGCCCGAGCCATGGAAGCACTGGCTGGCTGCCCTCTGCACCGCCGGCCCTGATGAGCTGCAGGTGGCCCGACACAGTCCCTGCCTGAAGCACTTGGCCAGGCTTTGAGGGGAGAGCTGTGCGAGCAGCTTGGCTCCTCACAGGCGTGCAGCGCCCTGCTCTCTCTTCTGCTCCTCAGTACATTTGGGA
>NW_010335315.1:9191-19738 GCF_000700745.2 Antrostomus carolinensis
CGCGGACTGCGGGCCAAGAATAACCTCATCGATTAACAAGGTTTTTTATTTCAAGCGGTATCTTTTAACAGAACTTTTACACAAAAGCTTAAACTATGTTCAAGTTGTACGCTACCAAATTTCTCTCCTGTACTGCAGCAAAGTACAGCTTTTATAGCCTGCCTTATGCTCAATTACATGAAGCTGTTAAGGAAGAACACTATCCAGTTCCTCTGAAGTTTTAAGAGCTCACAATGTAAACTTGAAAACAAAACTCAAAGTAGAAATTTTTAAAGCCTGTTTTATCTTATGGGATTACACAGCTATTACTTTCCTGCATAAAAGTCCAAAGTATCTGCACAGTGACTCAGAACACATAAACTGCTAATCTCAGTATTACTATGTTTCCTAAAAGCAAAAAGGAGACTGTTCCCAGTGTTAACAGTTCCAAAAGAGCATCTGACTACAGGAAATCACTTGCAGGAAGTCTGCGTATGTGACAGACTGAGCCAGAATTCATCTCTGGTACACCAATATCATCGGCTTACGTAAAGAATGTATGCAATCCTTTGTACTTGGGTGGTACTAGCACACGTAACACTACTAGTGCGTTATTGCAGTTACACTGGGAAAAACAACCGGTGTTATCTAGCATGCTTATACTCTTAAGTATCACAATATGTCTAGTTTTAATTGCTAGTGCATTACATCTTTCTTTTTACCCAGAAGAACTCGATATACAGCAGCCAGCATCGCTGGAGTGAAACACAACTGAGACTTCTTTCTATCTTGGCAGTAACTGAAAAATCCCTCTTCAAGTTCCAGGACTTACTTTACAAAGTTCTGGACCAGTCGCCAAAAATTCACACTAGGGAAAAGCGTAGGCGGATATTGTTTCAAGGTCCAATATCGCATGACCCATCATAACTCAAAACAAATGCTTCAAACCACTGAAAGTGAATTCCAAAGTCTAATGGTGCATAACACCCATTACCTTGGAAAGTCTCTTCATCCACTGAAATCACTCCAATCTATTATCCTGCATCCCTACCCAGCTATTCACTCCCACTCTTTAGAATCATGTGCCAAATCACATTATCACACAGACAATTATCTTCAAACATGTTGCATGAGACCTTTCCCTCACCAGATGCCTCAATACAGACATGGACTACTGCTTGGCTAGGTTTTCCAGCATACAAACCCACGGTGGAAATACTAATCTGCCCCACATATACCAGCTCTGTGTCCCCAGAACTCCCAAGCTCCCATCTTCTCACAGATACGTTTGCTTCTTGTGCCTCAACTCTCTAGTACTCTGCTGCCTTATTTAGCTCATACAAAGAAAGCAGCTGGCAAGTCAAGAAGGCAGATCAATGTGAGGAAAAAGATATATAGAGCACAGCTGATTAATACAAAACATGATCTGCATTCAGTTTAGAGTCATTCAAAAATAAGCACTATTACAAGCTTAACCTGGAGAAAAACTCAGAAGGATGCTTGCAGTACTGTTACCTATTTATTACATCAAATTAAGTCATTACTGCAAGAGTTGCAGAGATCTATTTGTAATATGGATGGATTGTAATATTGTTCTTGTAATATGATTCTTTTACTTCTCAATATTTTATTAGTAAAACATCTGTTAACACTTAAGAAACCATATGAAGGTTCAAGTCAACACGTCTGCCACAAGTTGGTTAGATAGCCATTACCATGACAGTGTCCAAACCTTTGGAAGATAGCTCATATTCATTCCACATGTTTTGGTCTTTCCACAACACGACAATTTAAAGTATTTTAAAATAAACACTTTTTTCCCCTTCAGTAGCCCTCACTAGAGAGCCAGCTATTCAAACTACTTTAACTCAGCCCCATTAAAACTTGTGTTCTAAGGCAAACGAATAGTACAGGTATACAGTTAACTGTCACTTGGTTAGAAAATTCTACAGATAAATTTGTGCATTCGTTATATCAAGCTTTTTTCCCCTCTGATTATCATGTTTGAATACTGCCAGGGCCCCAGTCTACTTCATCTTCAAAGGAAACTGGCTAGTTTTCCAAACAAACCAATTCAGTCATATTCTAATCACAGAAAGTGAAATCCCACCTACTCTAATTAAAACAGGCAGGACTATAAAAAAGTGCATACATACTGATAGGATTGTATTCAATTCAGAATATTCAAATTATTGACCAAGCAATACAGTGTACCAGGACTACAACATTTATAAAAACAATGAAAGTATGAAACTATAAAAACAGTAGAAAGACTCACAAGCAGGTGTAACATGCAAAAGTTCACTCCATCTAAGCACAGCTATTCTACTGATTGCATTCTCAATACCTTACACAGTTCAGAGTCTTGAACTGCATAAAATAAATAAAAAAATAAATATGAGTGTGTACATGTTAAGTACCTGTGTAAATGGCTATTGACAGATTAAGGCCTGAATTTAGGCAAGTTAAAAAAGCAAAATGTGGCAGGAGACAATCAGGGAATTAACACTAGTAAGAAAGCATAAGTATTGTTGGGAAAGGAGAAAACACTTAAGGTAAACAATAACACCTTAATGACTGCCTATAGAAAGAAAGATGATCAAAAAAACCCAACACTGAAAAAAATCACCAAAAATAAGATTAAAGAACAAAGAAACACAAAAAAGGCCAGTTATCAAGTAGAAATGAGATCACACACAATCATGTACAATTGAGAGATGTACAATTACATGTGCAGTTGAAAGAGTGATCGTGTAACGGTGAAGAAAAATTAAAACAACAAAAATATTATTGCTAGCAAAAGCAAAGACAGCAGACACACAAGAGTTACAGGAATCAAGATGAAAGCAACAGGTTTTAGACAAAGGTTTCAAGCCTACATATAAGCAAGACAACATTGAGACTACTGAGAAGAAAGAAATGAAAAAGAAATGTACTACATATGAAGAGTTCAGCCATAGCAGAATTGTAAATATTGTCAGAGGAGAAGTTTTAAGAACAAATTTGAAACAGGCAGGCCATGGAAGGAAAAATTACTTTTGGAGGTGAACTAAATAAGATACAAGACACACCAGAAATACTAGGCTGGATCAAGTCCAGTAAGAAAAAGATAAACAAACAGGAAACAAGTGCAGCAAACATGAATGAAACACCAGAAATATATAAGGGCACAGAAAGAAGAGGAAGTAAGTCAGAAAGTAAGTTTGGTTTAGCATTTTTGGTTTTGTTTTGTTTTTTTAAATTTAAGACATATGAGAGCACCATGTTATGAAAACATAGAAGAAAAATCCGAGAAAGGTTTGTTAATCTGTAAAACATAAGAAATACCCCTTTGACTTTGCTAAGCGGTGACCATTTGGGTGGGTTCAGTGAAGTGGAAAAAGGAACACTAGTTTGGAAGATTAAGAAACAGATTGCACAGGTAAACAGTGTATCAGTACTCAAATCAAAGAGAAAGCAACAGTTAGAAAGGCTCAAGAATTTTGGGAAAACACCCTAAAGTAAGAGGGCAATTGGCCAGTTTCAGAGCAAAATGTATCAAAGTCATCAGGAGGAACAGTATGCAAAGAAGGAGGATGCTCAGTATGACTGAAAAGGAAAAGGATGAGGGACAGGTTTGTGGATGAAAAAGGTAGATAAGGGAAGTTTCAGAATCAGGAAAGTAAAGATTCATAAGTTGAAGAAAAAAGTTATGACAAATCTTGCAGGTACTGATACTACACAAGTAATATCACAGAACAATCAAACGTTTTTAATTTATAGCTATTAGTTTAACTATAGCATCATAAATAATCTAGAATAAAGCCTTTACAGCATACTGTCCAACAATTCTCAGTTTGCAGGCAGTGGAGCATCACCACATGCAAGCTTCTAGTTTTAAACTAGTAAACCCTAAATTCTACTTCATGTCCTCTCATGTGAGGAATGAAGAAACAGTATTTAAACACAAAACAGGATTAAGAACTTGCCTCTGTAAAATCTGATCATTGTGCAAGGACACACACTGTCCATCTGCAACTTATGCTACACATTTTTCTGCTTCTAAACACACTCCCTCTATTCCAGCAGTCATATCTATTCATGCTTTGGCTCCTTTCAGACTCCCCCTGAGAACGGTATGTCTGGTACTCTAATATACAGCAGTCTAGATAAGGAATGAACAGAGAAGATAGACTGAGACTATAACCAAGAATCTTCTGAAGCATCCCTATAAAGCCAAAAGTTTATTTTTTCTAAGGACTGCTATTAAGCATCCCAATACACTATACCTCTAACATAGTGCTCCCCAAATTTAACTTGGAACTTTAAAAAAGGTTTTTGCTCCTCTTCTGATGTTTAGAACATTTTTAACAGAACTAAGAGACACATCAAATACGTGCATTACTCATCTCACTCTCCTTGCAGACGTGTCTCTAGTTTCAGTTCTGCTGATGCTACTTTTAATTATCCTTCTGCAAAACCTGAACAAGCTACACCAAACAGCAGCATCTGAAGCAGGAAGCACAGCTGACCATCAACAATACAGCAAGGCTGGCTATGCAGAAAGCACTACGAAAATGCATTAGGTAAACACATTATTTATTTCCTAAACTGCCCTCCAACACAAGCTTTTGCAGGATTGCTTTCCCCCTAGTTGATTAATTTCCCCTGAAAGAGATAAAGGTAAGGCATAAGCTACTTTTCTGAAAACTTCTGAGAATTCTCTAATTACTTTTACAAAGGTTAAAATTCAGCTTTCCCAGAGATCTGCTGTGAGTCCTCATCAACATTTTCAACAATGTAATTGTCACCTGAAATAGAGTTCGGTAGGCAGTTCAAGCTTCCAAGCAAACAAGGAAGGATATCTGAAACATTTTTTTTGTTCCAGATATGTAGAGAAATACAAGACTGAAATGTAATTTAATAGCACTACTAAAAATAAGTAAGAAAACTTTCATTTATTTCTAGTAAAGATACCACTCAAATAAGAAGAAAAGCTATAAATTATTCCAACAACAACCAAAAAAAAAAAAAGATATTTCTTCCTTTTCATTAAAGAAGTGCAACAGTAAATAGATACTACCAACTACAGAACTATCACAAGAACAAACTATTCAGTACCCTGAAGCTGAGAGCCAGAAACAGGTCAAGAAAAGACAGTTTAAGCAGCTGTGGAATACCAAAGGAAAGGGAAGCTTTAATACTGTTGAAGGCATACCCAGTAGCTTCAAAACTTTCAACTGGAAAAAACAGGCAGCCATATGCATGACAGGACACAGAAGAACATAGTTAACAATTTTTTACATAAACACAAAATTATCTATATATTAATACTAGAATATTTAATATGCTTGCAACAGTCACCAGATCTAAGAGCAAAAAAGACAAGGTAGGACTTACTGCTGTCAAAGAGGTTGGAAGGAGGATATTGCCACTTGTACGCTGGCTGTAAAATTATTTATGAAAAATGAATCCACAATACATAAGGTTGCTTCCTGATCAGTTTGCTGCCTGCAAACATATTCTCACTAAACAGTCATTTACTGGTAGCATCAGCTACAAGAGAGCAGAAACTGAATCAAAGACAGACAAAAGAGGAAAACTGATCATGAAATCCTCATCAGTTTTGCAGCAGATCAGGCTCAGCATATAAGAAGTTTCTTGAGCTATAACAAGAACTTGAGCTAAATTTTTAGCTGAGCCTGCCAAAAGAACAGAAAGGGAAAACTAAAATAAGTGTGAATGTATTTGTTCTCATCTTTAAGACAGGAGACAGGAAATATGAAGATGCAAAGAGAAGGAGCTGATATAAAAAGAAAGAGCGAGAACGGCCCCTAAAATGGCTGCAAAAAAGTTCACCTAACATGCATGGTACAAAAAAAAAAAAAAAAGTTGACCCAAATAACTTATCTCTTTAGAAAGGAACTAACATGCTGAACTACATTTTGGTAGCCCATAAATTTATTATGAAAACAGTTTGCTTGCTAACTTTTTTGTAAAAATATAGAAGATGCAGTAAATTGTGAGATGGGAAAAAAAGATACACAAGCATATGCAAATTAGAGTTCATATAATGTTTATATTTACTGTCTTTCAAGCTATTAAGTGAAAATGAACCATCTAAAAAAACTAATCAACCATAAATACCAATCACAATAATGAAAGACACGGAGAAAACAATTGCCTACAAAATAATCTACTTTCAACTCCCTCCCTCTGATCCAGCCCTGGCCTCGAAGGAAAAAAAGCAATTATTTCCTCATTATTTTATGAAACAATGTTAACTACTTTTCAGGTTGCTTAGTAGGATCCAACCTACCTAACCTAAATAAAGATAAAACCAGGATGCAAAAAGAGCAAGATCAACATTATTTCCTTCCTAGAGTCAGAACTTGCAACAGCTTAACCAAGACACACTTGAAAAGTGTGCTAAGATTTTTTTTATTTCTTGGTCAACTCTGTCTTGATAGAAATTATGTTGATAATTCCACTCTTGTGAGGCCCCACCTGGAATACTGTGTCCAGTTCTGGAGCCCCCAACACAAGAAAGACATGGACCAGTTAGAACAAGTCCAGAGGAGGCCACCAGGATGATCCGAGGGCTGGAACACCTCTCCTATGAAGACAGGCTGAAAGAGTTGGGGCTGTTCAGCCTGGAAAAGAGAAGGCTCTGGGAAGATCTTATAGCAGCTTCCAGTACCTGAAGGGGCCTACAGGAAAGCTGGGGAGGGACTTTTCATAAGGACAACTAATGATAAAACAAGGGGAAATGGGTTTAAGCTGAAAGAGGGCAGGTTTAGATTAGATATTAGGAAGAAGTTCTTCATTGTGAGGGTGGTCAGACACTGGAACAGGTTGCCCAAGGAAGTTGTAGATGCCCCCTCCCTGGAAGTGTTGAAGGCCAGGTTGGATGAGGCTTTGAGCAACCTGGTCTAGTGGAAGGTGTCCCTGCTGATGGCAGAGGGGTTGGAACTAGATGATCTTTAAGGTCCCTTCCAATCCAAACCATTCTGTGATTCTGTGATGATTCTATAATACTCCTCTCATAAAAGAGTAAAGAGTGTATTCCTTACATGGAATAACAATACTAGGACAATATTAGCTGGTCGGCGGTGTTTTTAATTATTAACTAGAAACAAAAAGAAAAGCTAGTATCATGCAAGTCTGCAGGCCTGCAGCTACAACTGGTCCTTTCATTATAGCTGGCTACACCATGCAAAGAATACCCCTTAACGGTAGTAAGTGCAAACTAGTAAAAACCTAGGAAATCAGTGACAATCACTGAAAGGAAAAAAACATTCTCCATATTGTGAAAACTTAATCTTGCAGAAAATTTACTACTAATTCTTCTTTTACTAGATTTCAAAAGCAAGAAAGTAACAGGAGGGTTTACAGCTTTTAAATCAAAAGCTTCTATCTTGGGAGTTAATAACATTTCCTTTGTGCCTAACAGCAAACATTAACATGGATCCTTGTCACTGTAACAAACTTCTTGGCATGTTCCAGTCACACATGTTGTTAGCACTAGCTAGTCTGTTACAAAACAACTGTTGCCATCAGCAGGACGTGGTAGCGTTATACCATACCTTCTGGTAAACTATAGAGCACACGAGGTCTTTAACAGCAGAGAGGGACAGGTCCTGAGCTTCAATGGTGACAGTCTCTCGAGTGAGAC
Organism: Antrostomus carolinensis; assembly: GCF_000700745.2. Lineage (NCBI taxonomy): Eukaryota > Metazoa > Chordata > Aves > Caprimulgiformes > Caprimulgidae > Antrostomus > Antrostomus carolinensis. The sequence continues at coordinate 16,825 of NW_010335315.1, forward strand.
CAATCTGCAGAAGGAAGGAGACCCCATGCATAGAGCCCTGGGAGTTGGTGAGGCTCTGGGTACTGAAACTGCCATTGGAGAGTCGACTGGAGAGCCCCGACTGGGGACTTGAAGACAAAGTTGGGGTTTGTGGTGTAGCAGCATGACACGTAGGTGGGGAAAACTTCTGTAAGGATGGGGGAGAAGAGTCGTTTGCTGACATCTGACTTGCTTTACTCTGTCGAGATCTCCCTAGTAGTCAAATTCTAAGAAAAATATGTTGTCAGTTCTTGGTTTGAAATTAAAACAAGAATAATGTAACTTTCCCTTTTTAGTTCAGTAAAACGCCCCTGCCCAGTAAAACTTAATTTTCCCTTTCATTCTGTGCAAGTCAAAGAGTAAAATAATTTCAGCTGCAAGTTACTTTAAATTAAAGGTTCTCTTTCCGCAGTCACAATCAGCTGATCAAAAGCAGATTGCCTGTCCTTTAGCACCACGTCCAGACAACAGAGGCTTACACAAAGGCCTCACAGAAATACATCAGCTCTGCTGTTTCATACTTGTCCTTCATTTTATGTACTAAAAAAAAAAAAGCTGGAAACAGGGATGGAAATAAATGTTGGTGGCTCATTAAAAGTATCCTTGTTCATCTAATTCCACAGATCATATCTTAAACACAGACTCATCTTCATGTAGATAGCCTTTCAGAATGAAAAAAAAGTGTATCCTTGAGCAACAACAGAAGTCCAGGTGTATGATGAATCTATTCCTCCTTCAGAAAGTCTTCTCTGAATTCACAGGACACTGTTAACTTGGAGATCAGTGAAGGTATTTGATTTCATTTTTATAAAACATTTTAGCTCATGAAACCCAGGAGCAGAATGTCTGAAGACACAATCACATTAAATGTAATCTCTAGCTTCACCCAGATCATCTCCAGCATTTTGAAACGTTGTACTCTGCCTGCAGGGGAAAAGATAAAGTTGTTATTTCGTATGAAATGCATAAAACTTCATAGCAATGTTACAACCACTCTACTTTGAAGCAGCAGGATCACCAGTTCCCTGTACTCAAATACATTATTAGTAATATTTTTTACTTATAATCTGAACTGACCTATTTTCCCATTGTATGATACACCAGACAAATCAGACCTAACACAGACCAAATAAGTTACCACATCTTTTAATTAACAGTAATTTAGCAGAACAAAGCACTTAACGGCTAAGAGGGGAAAAAAAAAAGGAGAAAAAGAAAAAAAAAGGGGGGCGTAGACCACAGCTCCACTCTGTAGGTGTACACTGAAAAGCTGCTGGGTGGGGAACGGAATTCATTAAATGACAATTTGGACATTTATTGAAATGTAAAAAAAACATGTCAAAACTCAAAAAACCTCTATGTGGCACATACTCAGGATACTGTTTTAATACCTTTATTCAAGATGAAGAACATCTTGCACAAACTCTAACTGTGGGAAGATATGCACAAGTATTCAATCGAGCACTAGTTCCCTTGGAAAAAAAAAATCATTTTATGCTCATATGTCTGATTAAAAAAAAGTCTGATACAACTTTTTAAAATAAATCATTTCATGAGCACAGACTCAAAATACTGTTACAAGATGCTGTGCTACCTGATTCAATATTTCAAGCATTTCATGAGCAACCGAAATGCTCAAAAAGAACCATTTTGATTCCCCACGCAACTTCTGCCAAAGAAAAATTAGCTGTAAATGCCAAAGTGGTTCAAGTACACAGACAGTATGTCTCATTAACAGTTTTTAAAGGAGTACAGATCCATACAGGGCACAAAAATCGGTAAGTTCACATATTTTTTCCTTCCCTTACATACAAAAAAAATCTCAGGAAAAGTATTACTAAGATTAAATGAAATTTTAAAAAAGAAATGCCACAGTTTATCACACACAATATAAACTGTCCTTACTAGAAATAAGGTTGACAACAGCTAAAACAGTCCATTTAACAGACTAAGCACTCCTGATATTTACCAGTGTAATAACTCAAAATCCCCCTGCCATCGCATTCTAAAAGGTAGATAAGGAGAGGTACATGAATTGCAGTACTGGAAGGAAAATTAACTCTTGGTTCTCTGATAAAAATTCCTAACAGAGGCTCCACAAGAGAGAATAAATTGATACCTTCTGGATTTTCAGCACAGGTATGTAAAAACTGTTGCCTTCAAATACTCAATACTTGTTGGACATTTACCAACAACACATGAACTTCTGCCTTAAAGAACACACAAAACATGATATGGATGAAGGTCATAAATAGGAAGAATAAGAGCAGCAACAGTAACATTTAAGCACCTTTCTCAAGAAAGCAGCTTCACAGTGCCCTCAACTTTGCTTGAGGATGACTTCTTTTTGTTTTCTACATATTGCTTTTCTCTCCCTCGCCTCTCACAGACACCAGACAGACAATACCAACCCTTAGGGGTGGATTCGAGTTAAAAACCAGTAACGCCTAACCAACATAAGAGAAAATGGAAAAGCCATATAGTTCATAAGAATTAATGGGTCTACTAAGCAAGTTTAATTTAGACAGTGAAAACACACTGCAAAAGCTCGTCTACAGCTGCCTAATTAGAATGTTAATTATATTTACCAAAAGCATGATGCATTTGCATTTACAAAGCATCTTCCTACCAACTGTATTTGCACATAAACCTTTAATGAAGTTTATTTTTGCAACTTGGTAGGAAAGAATGGATCTTTCTAAGAAAGGAAAACCATAGAAACCGCTCACTTTGTAGTCAGGATAAACCGATTCTGAACACCAAACACAATAAGTGCATACTGAAGTTTATATTAAATCCTACCATTCGATATTTATATAGAGAGACATACGAAGAGACCCCCACACTCAAAGAGCAGCGAGGCAGCAGGGTTGTGAAGGGATCCCAGCCACCCGCC
>NW_010335316.1:0-9026 GCF_000700745.2 Antrostomus carolinensis
AGGAAGGAGGGGGGGCAAGAAGAGGGGAGGGATCCAGGTGGATTTGTACATACACAGATTAATTTCTACAACAGAAAAAAATTGCAATCTATTCCTCATTGGGTTTAATTCTGTCAGTTAATTTAATACACTATTCATGATATAAATAAGCAACAATCACTTTTCATAGACTCAAAGGGTAGAACCTAAGGATAGCAGCAACATTAGCTTCTGTCAATGCACGTCCTGCTAACTACAGCCACTGCCACTCCAGTTCTGGTGCAGAAATGCATAAAGCAAGACCCAAATCAATTCAGGATGCCATTCCATTTGTGCATTTCATCAGTTTAACTTTTACTGCACTAGCCAACAAAGCTCTGTTCTCTTGAGTCACAGTCTATGTGACATTTAGTCATTGAAAGAAAAAAATCTTACAATTATTTCCAAATAAGAAGTGTGTCCATCAGCAGCCTCAACTTTTTTTTTTTTTAATAATTATTTTTTTCTGTTACTTTTAACTATTCTTTCTTTCCTGTTCCTTTATAGAAACTTCACAGAAAGAAGGAAATTTACTTTACAGATTGATTTTCAGGGAAAAGCAATAAATCTGTGTAAAAGTGCTATCATCACAGGTACAGAGTAAAGAAACTCAAAATAATAGAAACTTGCTCCTCCTATTTATTTCCAATTTCAATAATCTTACAGTCAATTGTAACAACAGGAGAACAAATATTTTAAGACTAAAGCGTGCTTTCAGAGTTGGTCATAATTCATAAAATGATAGATTTCATCTGTAGTTCAATAAACACCAGAATACCTGGCAAAACTCTTGAATAAAGAGCTGCATGCTGCAAGCAGATAGACATGCAGCACCGAAGCCAAAGGAAATTGTGGCTGTAATCCTGCAACTGAATCTCTGCAGATGGCATCTCCATGCAGTAAATGGGGCTTCCTATAGGTGCAACGGTCTGCCTGTGCAGATCTGAGATCTGAATTGGGAAGAATGTATGTAGCTGCAAGTCCCTTGAGTTGTTAGACTCTGGCTTTGCACAGCATTACTGCATTGTAATGACTACATTTAGAATTAAATGAACGCAGGGTACGCATAAATAAAATTAAATATTTGTGATGTGGCATTGTGTTTCAGTAGATATAAAAATTCTACCTAAGAGGATGCTGTTCTGTATTTTCAAAGCTCTCTCTCCAGTCTTTACAGCCTGCCCTCAAGTCCTGAATCTGCTCCTCTTCAAAAACTTATGTGGATTGTTCCAGTTAAAATTAACGTTTCTCCCTGCCCAGACTGAACAACTGAAAAAGGCTTGTCACACACAAGCACTAAGCTGAAGCAGTCTATTCTTCTTAACTCAGAAGTCAGGTTGAAAACTCAAGGACATACCAAATAGGCACTCTAATTAGGAGTGCTGATATTGTAATACCAATGCCACTTTGGGGACTGGTACATTTCTGCCTAAAATGCTGGACTTCACTGTCAAAAAACCAAGGTTTGTGCTACCAGCTCTACTAATGATAGCAGAGTTACTACTCCCCTGATAAAGGGCAAAACAAAATAAAACCTGCACTCTGACCACCTTCCTTATCTTTCTTTACAACTTGTTACATTTATGGCTTTCCTGCAGAGGCAATCTGGACAGGAGTGTGTCTTTTTCTCCAGAAAAGTGTCATAAAGTAGATTATTTCTCACACCAAATCTCAGCTCTCTGCCTACTGAGTCTGTTCAGAAATCAACATTAGTTGCCTCTACAGTTGCATCAACGACAAAGGAGTGCTCCTCTCAAAGCCATGATGCAAAGCCATGCCCAGGATTTGAACCCAAGTCCCTGCTATTTTTGCTAAATAAACACCTTTGATTATTTTTTTTAAAGGAATTAAATCTTGGATGTAACTTTTTTCACTTCTAACCACATGTACAAGCTCCATCTACATTTGCATTAGTCCACTGCTGCACAGATTCATGTTGCTTTACTAAGGAGTATTTAGCTACCAAAGGAAGGGAAAACTCAAATTTACTTGTTGCTGTTGATTGTATCATGCACTAAGACTTAAAAATAAGAAAGTGAACGAAATAAAAAGAAAAGAAAAGGAAAAGCACCTGAATGGTTCTGACTCATGTACATCTAAGGCTGCCCCTCGTATCCTTCCTTCCTTCAGGGCCTGTGCAAGTGCTTTTTCGTCTACTAACCCACCTCGAGCTGTGTTGACCAGGAAAGCCCCTTGTCTCATCTAGGGAAAGTTAAAAAACAAGAATGATGAAATAAAAATAAATGAAATAAAATCGTTGTGGCATTATTTTTTACTCAAAAGAAGCATCTATTACAACAAAGCTATTCAGCTGGTTTAACCTCTAACAGTTGTCTTCCCTTTCCATTGGAAAGTACCACAAAATGTGATGCTTCTAACATAAAATGCTATTTCACAGCACTTAATACCTTTTGTTTCTTGTAAGTAGTGTCATTTAATAGAAGCGTTGTTTCAGATATTGTGCAGTAACATGATCAAAAGATACAACTGTGCATACGAAAGTGACAGATCATTTTATGCCTTTTTATTTCACTGTGAAATTGCATAAGACAAACTACAGCACATTCTTAAACAAATCCATATTTTGTGGTTTTCATCTTTCACACAAATAAAAGCCTACATGAATTTTTCAGAAAAATCAGTGCTTTTGGATTTTCAAACACTTTTCCCTTTACTTGCCAAAACACAGTAGATCCATGTTTTATTTATTTTTGCTACTTCAGCTTCCTCCTCCCTGTGTGACTTTTCAAATAAAGGTCTAAAGAATTCGTATATTATTCAATTAAAAGGCATGAAAATGAATTTGGTTGAGAAAGCTGTGTGCCCAGGAGAGAAGCTGTGCTGTGCATTGTGCAGATTAGCATTGCAGATGACACTGTGTGGGGAGAACTAGAAGAATTTACACCACAATATATCCACAACATGAAAACAAAGTGGTGGTTTAAATAAGAGAGATGGTACAGAAAAAAATAAATTACTACATCCTGCTTCCAGCCACCATAACACTTCATCTTTCATCAGATGTCTCAAACACTGCTACTGATCCCAGAAGCATTTCTGTGCATGAAAGCAAGCATATGAAGAGCAGGAACTATGGTGAAGATGAGTGATAAAAATCTCATTTTGTACTGAGTTCATCTCTCAAAGTAAACACAAGAAAACCCCAACATTTTGACACCAAGTCTACTACTACTTGAAACCTATACATCAAACTAAAGCTTATGTAAATATATCCTTACTCTGAAAGACTGATTTGAAATAACAAATTCATGAACAACAAGAAGGTTTGGATGAAAGTCAGCTATGAGAATTTGTTTTACATGAGATCATAGGAAATATTAAACAATTAGTATGCATATGCTTGCAGTTAAGGTTGTAAGAAAAAAAACACAACCATGTTTTAATGGCAAACTCATTGGCTTTAGTGTGGCTTTGCCTCTCTCCATTTGCTGACTTTTGGGCTTACAGGAGAACCATCTATCGGTCTGTACAGTAAAACCAAAGTCCACTTACAGGAGCAGAACTAAAGGATACTTAACTAAAGGAAACTTCTTTTAGTTTTATGTAACGAACTTGGGAATCAGAAGAGTGAAGAAATGGTGGCATGATCTTAAATTGGTCTATTAACAACAAGATGTTCCTGATGGGAACCATCACTGCATCTCCACTACTCGTCAGCTGTGGAGAACTAGATCAAAACTAGCAGAGGAAGGCTCACCCAAGTGACAAATACACTTTCTGTGCAGACACGCCAAACAGGCTTCAAGGAGCTTCCTACCCTTCCTACTTCTGTGCTCTTGCATAGAGATAATCTGAGTTTTGAGCATAGCCTAGTGTACTTACATGTCTGTTGAAGGACTTGAAAATCTTAGTAAAATCTGCTAAAATTTTCTGTCCAACCTTAATAACCTTGCTTGAGTTTTCATTTTAGGACTATTTACAAAGCTCTAGAGCTAGTATTAAGACAAGTCCAAATCAAATAGAACATGGCTGCATAAATACATTCTAGTGGAAATGAATTACATGACTCATGATAAACTGTGAGGGTGGATGCAGATGGAGATGATCCTTAACAATGGGTGGAAGTTTGAAAGAGCTTCACAGCTAGAACTGCTGACAGCTGTGAAATTCACCTACACTGAACCTGCATAGCTGCTTTAAAAATGCACTGCCTTTAAAATACAGCGTCTTCTTCTTCTCAGAGCTGTAAAACTAAAGATGACCTCACCTTCTCTGAAGAGCACTTGATTACCCTGGGTTCAATAACACAAGCTTGGAACACTTCTCCGTGTTACTCTGGGATGACAAGGCCCAGCACGGTTGCTAGGCAGAATGCTGACTAATTCAAGGGAAAAGCTACTGAGAGAGAAGACTGACAAATTTTCAAAGATATTCTAGGGTTATGTAATTTCAGATTCTAAACAAAATTCAGGGTGAGACTTTAGTGAAATGAGATGTACCGTACTTCTCTCTACTTTGTTTAAAAGTTGGATTATTACATGAGCATGCAATAAAGGACAAAAGTGGCATGCAACGCTCTCTAAAAATTTCAGGCCAACTCTAACATCCGTCAGCCTAAACCAGCCACTCTGTTCTTTTTGATACATGCTCAGATCATCTGCTTTATGCAAACTAAGCAGAGGTGTTACAATTTTATGGTTTGCACATCAGCTGTTACAATAGAGACTGCTTCATCCAAACTTCTATCCAAAGCAAGAACTATCTTCTAACATTTTAATCCTTGCCTTCAATCATGAAGGATAACAAATAGCAAAATAAATGCTTATGATATCCTTTCCAGTAGAGATTTTATTATATGCATTTCACTTCAGATGGTATCACTCAGCTTTTAACCCGTTTTGTTTGTTTCTCTGATTAATGCACTAAGCCTTCTCCAAAGCTCACTGCATTTATCCACCATCACTCAAAAATTTCCTGTGACACACTGGCCCAAGTTTCACAGTGCGCTGTATAATGAGTGACCACTGTTAAGCCTCCAGACAGTCCCACTGAATTCAGCCTAATTCTATTTGGGTCTAGAGGTCTGTTTGCAAAGATATCTAACCATGTAATAACCATTAAACGTACCTGAGCACACAACAAAAGAGAATGTTCAGGGCAGGGTGATAGACCTCTGTTCTCTTAGGAGATCTGCATTTTACACTTCTTAATTTTTTTAAAGTTTTAAATCCCACACTCTGATTTTATTTTGGGATGGATCTGCAAAATCCCTGAACTCTCAAATCAAGAAGTGTGTTATACCATCAGTTTTCTGCCATGATCCTATATGACTGTGGAACACATCCAGTAATTAAATCAGTTCTCCTGAAGTTCAAGAGTAGTAGGTACAAACTATTGCTCAGAAGCCAAGCAATGATTTTACTGCAAAAGAGTGCTACTGTCGTCGTTATCCATACACACAAACACTACATATATAAAGAACAGCAAAATCAACTATTACATGTTAAGAGTTTCTTTCCTGTACACTATCTACATTCTTACAACTCAATGTTATAGTTCTTGCTGTTACCCACACTGAGGCTGGAGAGTCAGAAGCTAGGCATTTAATTAAAAAGCTTACTATCAAATTAGTCAATAACGGAGCAGTTACTACACCTAGATTTTGAAATCATTTTAATATTACCTAAAGCTTTAGGGAGAGGTTAGTACTAATTCCAAGAAACATTATTTTTCCAAATAATGCAATGCTGTAAATGCGATCCATCCATGAAGCACTCTGCAAGCATCAGGACTGAGCACAGGGGGGAGCCATTTAGTCATAATCCTTAAATTGCATCTAAAGAACTCAAACTGAGGAACAAGAATGAAAGGCAGAATTGCTACCTGAAAACACACAGGTAAAGGAAGTAGCTACTAGAAGACATAGAAAAAGTGCTTTTCCATAAATTCAACTTTATTAAATCTGAACAACATTAAGAAGAGCAAATTATTTCCACAGATGCAATGTTACTGAGCAAAAAAGACAATAAAAGCAACAATACATAAGCCATCAGCTATCTCCTAATCAGTTATAAACCTGCTTGATCTTGAAGCAGCAAAAGGGAAAGAAATGTCTTTCAAATGGGAATCTGCCTGTTTACATAAATAAACACTATACAGTGTCAGCCATCAGCACTGGTGTGAAGGGTGCCCACAGAGATTATTACCTGCTTTATGGTGAAGTCATTAATAAGATGATGATTGTGTTCATTCAAGTTGCAGTGCAGGGTAACACAGTCACTGTGGAACAGCAGGTCCTGCAAAGTGCTCACCCGCTGCAGTCCCAGAGCACGCTCCATGCCATCTGAGAGGTATGGGTCATAGAAAATCACACTGAAGCCAAAGGCTTTGGCACGTAGCGCTACTGCTTGCCCAACACGCCCTGGAACAAGATAAACATGCAATGAGAACAGATGTGAAGCAGCTGGTGTAAGGTAGCCTCCTCCTTCTTACTGCAAATGCTCGTATCAAACCATACCGTTTCACATAGCAACTGGAAGAGGATAAAAAAGAGGCAGCCCCCAACCCATCTAAAATCATCACTAAGATCAGAAATGTTAAACTTGGGCTTTTTCACACTGCTTTGCTCAAAAAAAAGCAGGAGGTGTGCATCTATTGCAACCAGAGATCTGAAATGCCAGAAGATGTCACGTAATCTGCAATAATCTGTGTAATACAAGGGCTTGCCTGCTGGGCCTGTTTACGGTAAAACACTACTGCTTGTGAACACATCCTGCCAAGGGCTTATTCTTACCCATGTCAGACCAGCTGGCTTTAATAAAAAGCTATAAAATTAATCCTCAAAAATGGATGCAATAAAAGATAATTTGTTTAATCTGAAGCTCAATCATTCTCGACGCATGGAATCTCCTTTCTGAACTAGTATTTTCTTTCATTTTGAGTAACATCCTTCAGCGTTAAAATGCTCTAAAGAATCCTGTCATCTAAGGCTCTAAAATATTTTGTATCCATCTACCTAAATGATGAATAAATACAGTCCATCGTACGGCACCTAGTTAGGAACACTGTGGGTACTACGTGGTACTCTGTTCCACTTTCCTTACTGTCATATTTCAGAGCTGTGACTGAAATTGCTGTTTGGGCATGACTCCATGCCACATGTATCAGGAGGTGTGTATTTCCCTTTGTCACACTACTAGTGAAACACAGAGAAAAAAAGTGAGTACATTTAGTGAGTAAGGATATTGTAAAGAATGAGAACTAAAACACTTTTCAGGTTAGAAGACTAGAGTATTACAAATGTTAGATAAAGACATTTCATTTCAAAAGCAACACTAGACACACCATAATAACCATGTCTCCTTTTAAAAAAAAAGTCAACAAGTTTTCTTTTGTAACATCTGAGTTTGTTCAAAAAAAAGCATCAAATTAACACAGGGAAATCCCATCGCTTTCCAACTGTGCTTGAAGGGATTTCCCTCTGCTTTTCAGTTTCTCTTTGAATAAACTTAAGAAGCCACAGGAAGAGAGTTTTTTGTTGATCATTTAACCTGAACCCAGCAATTCTGCAGCGCTTAGTGACAGATGTGCTTGGAATATTAAGCAGGCTGTCAATCTGATGGGGGCTGTCTGCTTTCCTTTGGGGACATCAAGTTAAAATACTCTTAAAAATATTTTCTTTCATTACTTGCATACATGTTATTTGTTTGCTTTTCAAGCTGTTTTTTTATAAACTTGAATTAGACAATTTTCAGCTCAAACACTGTATTATTTTCAAATTTTGGCATGTTCACAGCTCGAAGAATCAGTCACACAACTGTAAACAACTCTTTTTTTTTTTAAAAAAAAAAAAAAGAGGAAGCCTATCACTTTTACTCCAGCTCCAATAATTTTCACATGCAACATTCTGTCATCTGTTCTTTTTTACACTTTTTACAACACTAATACCTGAGGGGATTCACAACAGTGAAATCTCTTACAACAGACTCTCCAGTTAAAGCTACACTTTCTATTCATTGCAACCAGGATAATAAACCAAAGCCTCTTCTGATGTGAGCAATGTTTCCTTCTGAAACACTTGGGAATCACATGTGTGTACTGCTAGCCAGAATTGCCCTACTACAATTATTTTATGCAATAAAACTCTTCCACGATTGACAATTCATATTTAGTTTTAGTCATCAGACAAATACAGAGCTGGACACATAATTTGCCAATTCCTTTTTAAACTACAATCTGACAGTATATTAGTACCACAAACCTGTAACGGTTTTCTCCTTTCTGGAAAAACTTCTATCATATAAGACTCTCCTGGGTATGAGGGGTGGCTCAAAACCTACCTCAGCATATCAAGAACAACAGAACAGTACACAAAGCATCCCATCTTTGAGAAACCTCTATCTTAAAAGCATAGACAATTGGTATGGATATTCATGGCTGCTTGCAGGGAAGGAAAATTAGAAGTTCAAAATACCAAATGAACTTCTTGGTCTGTAGTGTGGGAAGAATGCAGAAAATGCACATTGCACACAATTGCAAAAAAAGCAGAAATCAACAAAAGCCTATTTTAGAAATATGATATTTATACAAAGCTCTAGCAAACCCCATGCATCATTTCAGTGACACCAGAAGTGTGAAGAGGGACTCTTCAAAAACATCTGGGTCTCCTGTTACAGTCTGACCCATCTACTCCTCCCAAGTCTCCCAGCTCCCCTCAAGTCTCCCAGTTTGCAGGAGTCTCTGACCTTGACCTTGCCAGTGACCTGATCTCAGTGTGACAGTATAGTAGTTGCAGTTGACAATGACCCCTGGCCCAGCCCTTGGGCAAAGAATTAGCATCCTATGCTGGTATTACAAAGTTTTATAAAATGCCCTTGATCCCATGGAAATGCTGATGACCTGACTGCCAACTTCCATGGAAAGAAAAAGCGCTCTCACTTAGCAGCTCTTTCCTGTCTATGCAACAGTAATGGAGAATCTGGGTAATTTTTCCTCCCTCTTGGAGATCTCTGAAATGTGGAGAGTGCCATTCTGTTACATTTCCTGCT
>NW_010335316.1:9051-55368 GCF_000700745.2 Antrostomus carolinensis
GGTACATAATTTATTGCATGGTAATACCACCCAACTCTGAAGCCCTAATATTGTCTGAAAATGCAAATCAGTACTTTGGCCAACATCTCTCTAGTCAGGACCGTGGGACTGTTGAGAGAATACAGCAGGTGAGGAAAGACAAACTGAGTGATGACATTCATTATGATGTGGAGACAAATGTATTTGGAGGAATTTCACTCCTCTTGAGTAAGGAAATGCATTAGCTATTAGTCATCAGCATTTGTAACGGAAGGAAAGGGAAGGGAGTGTGACTTCACTGCCTTCACTGTTGTAAAATTATCATTACAGCAGAACCAGGTCCAGCTATCTATTCATCCAAGTACTTATATGCTGCTGTTCATAAATATTCTCCTTTTTAAAAAAACCCTAAATGTCTAGATAGAAGGTGAAAAGGTAGTGGGTTTTGGGGTTTGTTTGTTTGGGATTGTTTTTGGTTTTGTTTTTTTGTGTGTTTGTTGGTTTTTTATTTTGTGGGGGGTTTTTTATGCAGCCAAGCTTGCAATGCATCACTTGAAATATAGGACACTGGATAGTAATAAAGATTAAAAGTGACAAAGACAGCTGTTTAAAGATGTGATATTATTATTTATGTAAGGCTCAAAGAATCACTTCATACAGACAGAAAAAAACACAGGCTCTGCCCCAAGGAGCTCAGAGGCTAACCAAACAACAAAACAATGACGAATGGTATCCAATAAGCACATGAAGGAGGCATTATGCTGTTGAGTCTCTGCTTATCTTCAAGCTCAATACAAGCAGAAGATGAGAGATGGGGTTAACTTTAAAGAAGGAGCATGGAGTAATAGGATTAAGCAGGATAGACTAGTGTCAAAGCAGGAATATGCATGAGAGGAGGCAAAGAAAAGAGAGTGGGTGATGGAAAGAAAAAGGCAAGTGAGTCATGAAACTTGGCTACACCAGTGGATAAGAAAGTTAGTAGCTGAAGCTTTGGAGGGAATGACAGTCATTCCCTAGCTCACAGATAGGCAAGAGCTAGGCTGTTTCTCTCTGGCAAAACAAGAGAAAAGCCCAGGAAGAAATGTGAAGAAGGTCTGGAGTTAGCTGTTGCAGTAGCAAAGTGATAAATTTAAGCAACGTACTGCTGAAGAGACCACAAGTGTAAGACAAGAATAGAGAAACATAGGTGTGGTTGAGATATGAGATGATTTAAGACACATATTAACAAGAAAGGACAGAAACAGTGATACTACACAGAGCTAGAGAATAGAAGGACTCAGTAACACATGATGAGACCTGTTTGGTTTCTGTGCGATACATTCACCTCAGAGCCTCTTAGTGGTTCATCACTTCTGATGTGTCTAAATAATAAAATAATAAACTGAGACAAAACTACAGACGTGGGAAGAGGTCACTAGTAGAGAAAGATAACCTAAGGGCAACAGTTTGCTGAAGGTGGTTGTAAATACACATTTCAACCTAGAAGTAGAGACAGGTAGCCTCCTGCTGTGATGTGTAATAGAAAAGAACGTATATCACAGACTAAGTGCCTGAAGTGCTCAAACTTAAAGTCTAGTACAGCCTATATCTTCTAAGACTATATATTTATTCTTGGTTAATACACAGCTACACGGGAGTTTGTTAGAACAGGTCAGAATCAAAATGTTATGCCTATTCACAAACATGTAAAACAAAACAGTGGAAGTTTTCAAAACTGACTTGAAACAATTTTCCTTGAAACTGTGAACTTTCTATTGTAGGAAAAGAAACAGGAATAAAAGGTTAGAGAAAATGAATGGTTAATAACTCTAACAGATGTGTACCTTTAAAATCAGATTTTACTAGCCTTTTAATATACTATACTATGCACATAAAAGGCTTGCTTTTTAAAATTAAACCCAAAACCTAGCATTTTATGTAGCTTTACATACATATTGGCAATCTGATTATCCATTTATTTTTCTATACTCTTCAATCATTCACAGCAAAACTAACACACACACAAGTCACTTATAAATAATTGGTCAACAATAAATAACATTTTTTTCTATTCTCAGTCTGGAATTTGTACAATACAAAAAATGCAAAGCCAACAGGACAAATATCTCCAGCAAATTAGCATGTGAGCCAAAGCTTAAGTTTCAAAAACTAGGTATGGATTTCCATTTTTAAAACACTGCAGGTGATTGTCTATTATTTATGTACAGATGCTGTGACTGCGAGTGCAGTTATCATTGTGTGTTTAAATGAGGTGCATGATTTCATGGGTAGACATTTGAGATGATGACTAACTTCTTGAAAGTTGTAGTTTAAAGCCAGTACTTTGACTGTGAAGATGTTTTTGCTGCCTTGCATACTCATTTAAACAAGTACTATGTAACGCCAGGCTATTTTCAGCTTCCAAAAGTAAGAGTACGTGGCTTGAGCTATTTGACAGCCATGTGTAACTGGAACAGTCATTTAAGTATGACGCCTTGTTGTCAAAATCATATTATTAATTCCTGTGGATGAATACCACAGCAATTACATCCACCATCTATCAGATCTTTGATAAGACAAGCACATGACTGAATAATTTTTATATAGAAACTGACTTGCTTGTTTTTCTTCTCTACTTCTGTAACAGACAGTAATTAATTCATCTCAAACAAGCCTGTCCATCTGTTAGATGCTGAAACACATTTAAGGCCATTCAGAGAGGTAAGTAGGTGATTTTATTAGGTCTGGAAACATTTCAAACTTTCTTATATATATTTTTCCTCTCATTTGAGCTGAAAGACAAATTCAGATGCAAATACAAATTCAGACGAAATACAAATTCAGCCCAACTAAAGGCATGGAATAACTGCTCTGCAGGCTGTTACCGCAGCAAAGACTTTTCTGGTCTGTTAAAAACAGTAAAAGGAAAAAAGAACAAATGGACCTCTATATGACAATGGACAAGAAATACAACACATATAGTGGGCTGAAGTAGCAGGATCCTTGTCCTGGAAAAAGGAAGCAATGGTGTCTCCTTCGCTTACCAACAGTGTGCCTGAAACCAGGCAATATGATAGCAGAAAGATGTACACAAGCTCAAACAATTCAGAGACTATCAGGAACAAAAATCAGTTGTCTGAAGGAAAGGATGATTTCTAAGGGGAAAGTATTTGAGGCATATTAAATATCAGGAAAGAAGTGGTATCATACAGAACGCTTGACATGGAAAGGAGTGAACTAAGTGTTCTGTTAGCTCAAATCATATTTTTTTTTTTTTTAAAGCAAAGAAGATGAGGAGTATTAAACCACCATACCTAATCCAATAATGCCCAAGGTCTCCCCTCTGATCCTGGCAGCTCCAGAAGCCACTTCCCGAATCTGTTCAACGCTTTGTACTCTCGTGCCTTCTCGCAAAGCCTGGTGAAGCCAGGTGGTTCGCCTGTACAGGTTCAGAATGTGGCACATGGTAGAATCTGCTGTTTCTTCTACTGAGGCAGCTGGCACATTACACACTGCAATCCCTGCAAAGAAGGGAGGGAAAGGACGCCAGTTGCCAAACGTTTCTTACTTTTTCCCATTTAACAGCAATTCAGGAGTATGATGTTTAAATTTACAGATGTTTCAATACCTGTTTTGTACAAATACTAAGTTTCTGACTGTAATGGCAGGAAGAATATTTAACATAATAGTTGATAAATATGTGCAAACATTTTTTTTCTTATTTTTTTATTACTATTTATTGTGTTTGCAAACCAAGGCAAACAGTAAACAGACCACTGAAACCACAGAAAGAAAGTACTGAAGATGTCAGGTAGTGGAGAACACAAGCTGAGGTCTTGGCAATTGTTTTACATGCACACTGAGCTACGTGCTTTGAATAGCAAAGAGAAAATACACCTTGCTCTCAACAGTGCAGTTAAGGATCATTGTTCAGATTTAATTGTATGAGTTAGCTTTCCATCACTGAGCAGATATCCTTCAAAAAGCTATCTACACAAGATATAAAAAAGGTAAAATAATTTATAATGACAGAAACTCTTATAAAGCCCTCACAGGACAACTATTAGCACTTCCAGTTCATGTATGGGTAATCATGATGCAAGAAGGGACAATTTGTTTCATGTTGCACACAGGTTTGTAGAATTACAACCAACAGAATCCAGGTCCTTTCCTGATCCCTCAAATTAAAGAGAGAACCCATCTAATAGTCAATAGGGAAATAAACATCTGCTTCTGCATGGCATGTAAAGATAACACAGAAGTAAGTCCATGTTCGTAATAGCTGAAAAGGGCATAACATAAAGAAGCTAAAAGACCATTACAGATTTCCACAGACAATTGTACAAGGTGCATTGATTCAAGATCCACAATATTCCTTCTTTACTTCAAAAAAGAGTTCAGGCAACAAGTGATTGTAATTGCATGCAAGTTATCCCATTCTGCTTTTTACCTTCCACTACTCAATGTGCAGCAGTTAAGGAAAATGTTTACTTGAAAAAGTTTGTATCCTTTTGGACTTGTCTCTCTTCAATCCTTCTGTTTACTACGTGTTCTTTCTCTAATCATCAGCTCCCACAAATGTTTGTCTCTCAGTTCTGCTGACTGAGATCACAAACAGTATACAGCATGGCAGAGAAAAAAAAAAAACCTGTTTTGTGTACTAGAAAACACCCTAATACTGTTTTCACTGTCTAGTTGTTTGGGTTTTTACATAAATAAATATTCAATGAGTCCTCAGCTAATGCTAGTATATCTTATGGAGTAAGGAAGAAAAAAATTATCTTCAATAATAGTAGTAACAATAATCTGACAAGTAATAAGCTCATACTATACTCAGATCTAAGTTTTACATTCAAATGCCTTCATTCTGCTGCCCAGTACTTTTTTACAGCTTTCTTTAGATTAGTAAAAATCAACATAAGGAAGCTGCAGAACTGTTTTTCTTTTCTCTGCTGTAGAGATAATAGTGTCTGCTGAGTCACTGCACCTAAGACCTACACAAGGATAAAACAGCATCATTTGCTGGAATATTAATCTTGGCATCCTGCTATATCAATGGTAGTATGAAACACAATTTTGTAAAAATGAAAAAAAAAACCCCAAACCTGTGAGTGGGGGTAAAAGTACAAGACTGAAAAATAACATTAAGTGCATTGTATTAAACAGCTGCATTTGTTTATACAGAAAGTCTTTTTCAGGGAGCAAAAATGCAGGTTTTAGATGGCAAAACAAATTTAATAAGCATGTCTCCTGATAGCTGGCATCAACAAAATAATGCTTTAAAAGGAACTTAAGAAATTGTATTACATACTTGGGAAAAGAAATAAGGAATTGAACTCACTTTATACCTTCCTCCCTAATTAGGTTTCCTTAGGAAACTTGAGGGAGAAGAGTCAGAAAATTTCTATCCTTAACTGTAGGAATTTCTTTTCTGCTATTTTCCCCCAACTTCAAAAAAAGCTCATTTCTGAAAGGCAGATGTGGTGAACCACAAAAAGCAGCAAGAGAGAGGCAAGGATATGAAGAAAAGACATTTCCCATAGGACAAGATAGCACACTTCTAACCATCACGTCTATGCTCCTTTTCCTCTTTTGTCACAGCTTTCAGTTATCTTGTGCATAAGTTCAAAGCTGAAAAACTCAAGAGTCAAATGGCATCAACCTTGATTCCTAGTTCACTTGCATGCAGTTACACTCAGAACTTGTATGTATTTTCTAGACAACAAATCATAAACTGGAGAAAAAGTAGATCAGGTCTTAAAGATTTTATCCATGAAACATCTGTTTTCATGCATTTTAGGAAAAGTAAAAGTGCTAACACAAAAATAATACTTAACAGGAAAAGCTGGTAACAACCTCACTAGGGAGATCTCTGAAAAATAACTCAGAAAGTTACTAGAGAAGTTCAGGAACATGTCGTACTTGAAGGTGTTACTCTTCACTGTATTTCAAGAGTGAATCAAAGCTTTTTACTAAGAGCACTTAACTCTCATATTACCTCCTTGAGATTAAAATTATTTTTACTAGTTCAACAAATGCAAAGTGATTTGTTTCAGTAGTGGTGAATTAGTCTTTAATTCCAACAATTTCACCCTAACTACTAAAATCAGAGATACTGTACTGCAAGCCTTCCAGCATTTACTGGCTGTTGACAGAGTGGACAATTGTATTTTGTAAATACTGGAATGCACAAACGGGATGAATCCTAACTGTATAACTCAGTCTAAACACAACACAGGAACTGAATGATTAGGAATGTGACCATTTAACATTTCATATGGAAGAGAATGTCCCAAATCTGCTGTACTATGGCTTGAAGAATTATGCAGTTGCATTTAGATTATAAATTTGGGTTACCATCCAGCACAGAGACTTGCAAGAAGAGCCAACAAACCTGCCAAGATTTTCCTCTTATCAGAGATTCTCTGCACAAAACAGACTCCTGACTGGTCAGGGCCTTTGATCTGTTCCTAGGTTTTAGCTTTTGATATAAGATTTTAGCCCTGGACAAACTCTTATTGTAGATGTGTTTTCTGGGGCTCACAAGGCACGCACCTAACTGTGACACGAGTTACAATATGCAGGAACACAGCCTTGCATGCTTTTGGGCCTGATCTGTTCTTTGTAGAAACTCACAAAGAAGTTGTTAGCTTCTGCCTGCCGTGCAAACTACACAGCCATCAGAAACAGGTGACTATTTTACTATCATTTACTGATAAACAGACCACATTACAGTTTCTCACAACATCAGTGGGGTTATTACTAGGACTAAACACTGTCACACTGAAGTAAATGTTTTCAAGATCTTCCCAGAGGATAATAGGAAACATACTCTGTCACCTCAATCTTAGAAAAGAAATGAAGAAAACTTGGACATTTACTCCAAGTGGTAGTTTGACTTGTAGATTATAGGTAAGAGATGGTTGATCCTAAAGTAAGAAAAGTACAAATCAGACTGTTGCTTTTTTACAGTGAAACACTAAACATCCTCTCTTCCTAGTTCCAGAATTTATTCTGAAGCAGCAACAACTGATTCTCCTATAAAATCGGTATTTCTATTTTATGGGGTGGTTTAGTACTAAATCTCATGCATCATAAATAAGTCTCAGACAGTTGATAATTATCTCATTTTTTATTCAAACAGAAGTAGTATGCCATGGTGATGGAATTATAGTTTGTGATTGGATTACAGCAACAGTAGTTAAAATATACAATTGGGGTAAAAAAGAAAGAGATGAAAAATTATGACCATACTCCTTGGGTTTATGTTGAACAGGCGGATTGTCATCCAGTCACAAATCTGTTCATATTATTACTTAATTAACTAATGCTAGTATCTCCATAATGATTTTTAAACACTTTGATGAGAAAAATTATACAGTTTATATATTATGTTAGTATAAATTATACAGAGAACATTAATGCAAAGACTTAGATGCCATCAGATTTTTGGAGGCAAGTATAAGATGTAAAATAATGTCTTTAATAGTCATACCTAAATCTCCAGCAGATTTGATGTCAATATTATCAAAACCGCTGCCAATTCGGACAATTATTCGAAGTGCTTTAAATTTCTCCAGGTCTTCTCGTGTTAAAGTGATAGTGTGATACATCAGTGCACCCACTGCTTCATTTAGTACCTATAAATAAAGTGGAAAATAAAAAAAAACCTTACTTTTTTTTCTTTCATAGGATCTCAGTTTAACCATGTATACATATTTTCAGGTATAAAAAGACTGTAAAAATATTAAATCCAGGCCTTTTGTTTTAAAGGTTATTTCTCCAAATATCTTTCAGCCTCTTAAGTTTTTTTCATCTGATGTATCCATTCTAGCATGACGAGATTAGCTTTAGAAGAACTAAGTGACCTATATTTGTGTTCTTATTAAGAGGGAAAACTCTTCTCATTTCACAGGAGATGCTCTGCAATATCAAACCTTAAGTAAAAGCATCACTGCACTGCATCTGCACATGCAGACGAAACACAACATGGGAGTAAGCACTCACTTTAAACAGTAATCATTTTTATGCTTAGGCAGCTGACATTCAGTTTTGAATGGAGTCACAGAGCAGTGTCTCTTCACCATACACACAGTGGTACAGGCATCCACTGCGCTATTAAACCACTTGATACCTGAATAGAAAACATTCAGTAATCATTACAAAACCCTTAAGACAACAGAGACTGAAATATGTCAATTCATACATAAGAACAAAGTGTTTGTCCCTTAGTTTATTGATACTGCCACTGATGGAAAACTTGATGTCATATAAATTGGCACAGCTGAGATGCCAAACTAGACATTACCCAGAAAAAAACAGCACCTCTAAAAAACAAGAAATTGTACCAAAGTAAAAATGTTGCAAAAGAAAAAAGACTTGTGAGAGAGGGAGAGCCAAACAAGAGAAAATAAATTGACAAAGACCTGAAAGGTCTGAATATCTCTCAATTATGTTGGAGTGCATCCAACCTGCTCAAGAAAGGTTAAGAGGAAGGGGTACGGAGAAGGAGAATAGAGCCTCGCACACCATGCCCAGCAGTTTTAAATTCTGTTACCGAACAGCGACACCGCACTCCACAGAGCTGACACAAGTTTATTGTTCAGAAAGCAGAAACCATTTTTCTTTCTTTATATATATGAATTGGATTATTTCACCTTTTCAAAACACTTCTCTGTGTTTCCACCTTCAGTGCACTCACTACCTAATATCCCAATCGTTCTACAAGATACAAAACATGCACAAATCACTTCAATAACCAAGCTGGATGTAATGACTTCAAGAGGTTCCTGTGACGCACTTCACATAAAAGTGCAGAGGCTTTAAATTTCTTATTGAACAGATTTTTGGTACACATACAGATTCTGACTTGTGTGTTATTTCTGCTCATATTAACATTTTCTAGGGTACTGCAAGATCAGTAACAATAATCAACATCAACATAAATCATTTAAATAAAAACTACTGCAGCAAAACACAGCCTTGCACATAGAGGATTACAACTGCTGGAAACCAAGATCTGCAGCATTAATTTTTAAAATTAAAATACATGAAGAAAATTTTTAAAAGAAAATAAAAACAAACTCCATAAAAATGAAAGAAAATTGCCTCTTACCAAACACTTCACCAAATGATTTATGCTATTTCAACAGGTGCTTCTAGATTGGTAACCCCAGTTCTAAGTCAGACAAAGACCAGAATCCTTTAAGTAGAATTTGAATTTACTTTTAAGAGTAAGAACTACAAAAAAATTAGAAATTATATATCCTTAAACAATGCGGCTACACCGTAACTCAAAGAACAGCTGTAGGCTCTGATCTTATAAATGGTTATACCACACAAAACTCCGTGATTTCAATGGTACAAACAAGTCTTTTGGAGATTACATCTAGCAGTCACCAACTGGAAAGACCGCGCTCATCAGAACGTGTTTCCTTGTGCTGTTACATAGGGTTAAAAAAACCCAAACCCAAACCAGTTTATTGGTTTTGCTTCTACAGAGACATTACAGTTGGTAGGACCAAGTCAAAGCCCACACCTGGGGCAGTCTACACAAGAAATAGTCCCTCTTATAACCTGAGTGCCCTCCTAAAATGCCTTTAGGGTTTTTTTTTTCCCCATTAGTTCCTAAAGAAAATTGTTCCAAAATGTCACAGCGCCAACAGTATGGAAATTTCTTCTAATTTCCAGCCTCAATTTATTCACAGCTCAGCTTGTATCCATTTGTTCTGGTGCCAGTTTCAGCCATTTGCTTAAATCATACTTTCTCTCCTTGATGTTTACAATCCAAATGTATTTAGAAATAATGATCATATCCCCAGTCTCCACATTTGTCTGGCTAGAATCTACAAGCCTAGTCCTTCTAGTCTCATCTAGGATGATGTCCTCCTACCCCCTTGATCAGTCTAACATTTCACTGTGCTCATACAAGTCTAATCTAACCACAACAGCACCCAGAGCGCTACTGGAGGTCTCACTCCCCAGTCTTACACCAACACCAGCACTGTCAGCAGCACTGTATGTACTGGAAATCTCTCCTAATGAAGTCTCACATGGCGTGTGACATTTCTGCACGGCCACCGTCATGCTGCCAGCTTTGACTAACATGTAAGTATGAATCCTTCTCCCTAAAGCACGTGTTTCTGTTACACTCACAAGTTTACACCAGGACTTCTTTCTCTTGAGTCACAGCACTCATTACTTCAAGCCTCAAGGCCCTCAAGTTCTTTACGATATCCTGGTCCTCTCCAAGTAGCCACATCTTTCATTCTGTGTTTTATCACATGCATTTCCTCCACCCCTTTCCAGGGTTGCTCTAGATGGCTGTGATGCAGGAGAAAACATCCGCTGTTCAGTTGTCAAAAGGGCAAAACCTGAAGTAGCTTAGAGCTCAGGATGACCCATCTAAGGTTCATATGACAGCTAGATCCTCCTCTACCAGACTGGAAAAGGCCAATGGTAATTGTGTTTTTGAATGTGCAGAAAGAGAGCAGTCACCACTTTAAGGGTGTCATTGAATAGAGGCTAAAAGAAGTGGCTCAGACATTTGTGCTCTAAGATCACTGTGTTTCATTTGGGAAGCAGCTTTTCACTTCATAATCATGCATATTTTATTAACTCAGCCAGTCAAGACTCTAATTTGGACACTAAGAGTGCCAGTCTGGACTCATTACATTACATTTTTGGGCCTGTCTAGGTTACGGTTTGGCACTAAGAGGAAATGGAAAAGTATTGGGAAGCTTGGGAATGTGTTCAATAAAAGGAAAAATATTGCTCAGCTACAGCTTAATGCTGACACGAGCCATTTCCACAGGCAGTTATTTACCCATCATATGGGATATGGAACAAACATATGCAAATTAAAATCTTCTAAATTTTTCTTTTTAGTGTTTGAGCCTCTTCTAGGATTATGGACCAGTTAGCAAGGAAATGCATTGCCAAAAATGTAATCTTCTCTAACTGTGTATTATTTCACATTAATTTGACAATCAAATTAAGTTACCCCTTTTTGCAACAGGCTATGTGTTTGAAGTATGCCAAAGAGGCAGAAAATATCAGAGTGTCTGAAGTTAGAATCATTCAGCACTGATGAATGCTAATAATGCCACTTATAGATTAAAAAAATTAATAGTGAAAGCTTCTCTATTTTGGAATTGTTTGTATAAATTATATTCTCAGTCACTACATACGCTAAATGCACACAAGAAAGTTTGACAAGCTTGTCAATGAGTAAAATCAAAACTTGAAATAAATCTGAGTATAACACATGAAACTGAAATCCAGCAAAAATGTAAACAGTTCTGGAAAATGAAATAATCTTTAGAAAAATAATCCTGCATAGGAGTAATTTACAGATCACTTACAGAAGCACACCCAGTGGAGGATGCATAAGAGACACTGGAGGATGCACAGGAGACATACATGTCTCTTATGTACATAAAAAACACATTATGTATGTGTTTTTTCATCGTTTTCCATAATGAACTTCATTGATATAGCAATCCCCCAATTCTAGTACAACAACTTTATTACAAAAATATCAACTTGTGTCAACTTGACTGAGATACATAATTAACAAGCAAGTTAAAAATTCCAGATTGCTGCAAGTACATGGCAGTGAGACAACAGTTTTGCACGATCTCTCATGAGGAAAAGACAATGGGTAAAATTTGACAGAGAACAAGCAGAGTTGGCTGCACAGCTTCAACAGTCATTCCTGTCTTCATCAGACCACAACTGTGCTTTTCAGGAAGAAAGGATCCGAGATAAAAGTTGAAACACAGGACATAAGTTGGCTTCCTTCTGTTACCAAATGATGATGTAGCCCATCTGCATAACTTCTATGCCTTCAGAGTTAGTTCCAGGTGCAGCTACAGCACACTATTTGTTGAAGGCCTTTTTCATACCCTCTGCAATGAGCTGACACCCTTTCCAATCACAACTGCTTGGACAGGTCTTTCTGCCATTCTTCACCCTCAAAATGATTACTCTGCTTTCACAACGTGCCACGTCTCCAAGGCTCCTAGAGAACACCATGACACTGTAGGAGGAGATACTTCTATTTCAAAGAATTTATCACATCTCGAGTACTGCATACTGAAGGTTGAAATCCCTTTTAAACATCTTCCTATCTATTTTCCACCTTATTTCAGCATCAGGCTACTTCAGCCATCACGCCAAACATGGCATAGTCACCACTGCGACACACATGCCACACATGCCTCACATTATTTGGGGAAGAACTCTTAGTATCTTGTTTATTTTTACAAAAAATAAACATATCATAACATGATAAGAATAGAACAGCAAGGCCTCTTCTTCTTTGGTCGTCTAAAGATACACTGCTAGATTTTCCTATCAGAGGCTTATCTCAGAGGCTTGTGGATCTAATCTAGAGTACAGAAACATAACACAGTATGTAAAATGCCAAACTACTTCAATGCAGAGACAGAACATTTATAAATTACATATTGAATATGACAATATTCATATTTTTTTAAAGAGACTTCTAGAAAATCATCACTAGAAAGTTGTATTTCATCTGCTTCTAAAAACTACAGGGTTTTGCATTTCTTGGACTTGGAGTTTAATATGTCATCTCCAAAAAAATACGTTACAGTGCCACCAGCAGACTGGAGATATTTGGCACATTAGGTGGGGGGGAGGGAGGTACTTTATTTAAACTGAGTAAGCCTTGTATTACGTGACTTGCAAAAAGCAGCTGCACATCAAATTTGTAATCAATAGTCTGCCACACTGGGGAAGGCTGCAGCAGACTTGTAGCTGCTCTCAAAGTCTCACTACAACATTACAAGGGGTCCACGTGAAAGTAATGCCATTAAAACTAAAAAGAAAAGCCAGTATTTAGTAAGTCTCCAACACTCTGCTAGTTTGTGCTGCTTTTTACTAGTTCCCATTTCTCTTTAGGAGACTATCAGCTTGATGTTAGGTTCCTATGATCCATGGCACTGTCAGTAGCCTACCCATTTCACAATATGCACTTTATTCAGCCAGGATACTGTTCAGTGCAGACCCTAAATAGTAGTACTTAAGCTTATACTGTACACAAACACTAATGAGTATAAATATTTTATATAAACATAAATAAAACTTACCTGCAGGCTCCTGAAAACACTCTAAAAACCTATATATCCACACACTGTATAAACTACATGTATATATACATGACATATACGTCTTTCTAGTCTTTTAAAAATATACTCTTGAAAAAATATATACTTATACATACAAATACACACACAACTATATAAATATAAATATATATAAATAACCTGCATGGCGTATAGCAAACTTCCTTTTAAAAACGATGTTGAAGCAAGTCTTTCAAACCTAGGATTTACTGACAATTATAAGCAGTTTAATGACAGAAGTCCAATTTGAGAATATAGACTCTGAAAATACTTTACTAAATAAAAGGCTTTAAAGAAAAATCTTTAAGAGGAGTTCTGTGCGTTAACTTGCACATTCTATTAATAAGGCTGAACTGTGTTCCATTTCAGTTCGAGTCTATCAGACTCTATGATGGATTGAACATCTATACCAAAAGATCATTATGTCATGAAAGTCACTTGATGGCAACGCATCAACCCACACAAATCTCTCTAAAAACCTGTTAACAATCAGTAATTTTCAAGCCCCAATGATCCTTAGTAAAACCTGGTACTAGGAAATTAAAGAAAAAGCTAGTTCATAACCAACTCTAATCACAGAATGGTTTGGGTTGGAAGGGACCTTTCAAGGTCATCTAGTCCAACCCCCCTGCAGTGAGCAGGGGAATCTTCAACCAGATCAGGTTCTCAGAGCCCTGTCCAACCTGACCTTGAATGTTTCCAGAGATGGGGCTTCTATCACATCTCTGGGCAACCTTTGCCAGGGTTTCACCACCCTCATTGTAAAACATTTCTTGATACATGCTGCTTGCTGGGTACAGCAGCACTTCCATTCTGCTTTTCAAAGGGTACTAGTTGAGAGGAGGCACTGGCAGCCTGCCCCTTCCAGTGATGCTGCACCTGACCTGTAATATTGTCACTGGCAAATCTGACAGATGTTGGCAGAACGGTCACTGAATATAAACACTGATTTTCTATACATCCTTATCATGACACCTACATGTTAACTACTTTGTTGTATAATGAGGTGTTAACAAAAGTTTTTAGGATTTCCTTTTGTTAATTTTTTCAAAGTCTTTCATAAGGAATCTGTGTCAAAGATCAAAGATCAAAGTCTCACTCAGTTTCAGTGAATTTACAAGGTTTTGGATCAGCTCTGAAGTGACAACCTATTCCCAAATATACATTACTGTTATAGAACAAAGCAGCTTCCTTTCAATCTATATTCTTTGAAAATCTAATTCTGTTGAAAACTAAAATGCTGCAACTGCATCATGAATACAAACAGCACTGATGGTACAAATGCAAGATTGCAGCTTTACTGCTAAACAAAGAAGAATCTGAAGCTGGAAAAATTATCTTACTTAACCACTGATATAACAGGAACAAATCAAAGCCTCAGCTGAACAACAGCACCATTCTTGATTTGTTTGTATCAGTTTCAAAACATTTGTTGTATTATGAAAGCTCTTTGAAAATCTCAGATAAAACTGTAATGACTGGAGCTGTTTCTACATTTAATTCCTACACAAAAGTGCGACTGAAAAATTTCAAGTCCTACACCACTGAATAGGAAGATCAGCTTTTAATTTTTTTTTTTTTTAACTTAAACCAGAAATACAGAGAAGTAGTATCCCTGTGAAGATAATTTTATTTTGTGCTTTTATAACAGGAGTTGAGGGATCTGATACGTTCTAATTGAACTCAATCACTTTTAAAGCCGGAGCACAGGTTTTACCACTCAGACTATCTTCCCACTTCCAACCAAGTAGCCTATTCTCCTTAACGTTCTGGTGAACTGGGTATCTGCACGGAGCAGTAAATCCAGTCAAAAACATCCATTTTTTGCTCCTAGCAGATTTGAGACAAAAGCTAGACCACATAATTGGAGAAAGAGAGAATGAGAAAATGTACACAGCTTCCAGCAAACTCTTGACTCCTTTCCAGACTGTGTGTTTTGCTGTAAAGATCACCCCTAACCAGCTGTGCTTCCTGTCTTCTTCATTTGGGTTTGCAAGGATCACTTTATTTTCTCTCCACTTGCTTGGTTGAAGCAGATCGGGTTAGGGACCATTTAGCTAAACTTGACACCCACAAATCTACGGGCCCTGATGGATGCACCCTCAAGTGCTGAGGGAGCTGGCAGATGTTATTGCAGAACCATTCTCCATCCGCTCTCCATCATCTTGGAAAGGTCATGGAGGATGGGAGAGGTGCCTGAGGACTGAAGGAAAGCCAACATCATTCCAGTCTTCAAAGAGGGCAAGAAAGAGGACCCGGAAACTACAGGCCAGTCAGCCTCACCTCCATCCCTGGGAAGGTGATGGAACAGCTCATTCTGGAGGCCATCTCTAAACACGTAGAGAAAAAGAAGGTTAATGAGAATAGTCAACATGTATTCACATAGGGGAAATCATGTCTGACCAGTCTGATAGTCTTCTATGATGGCATGAATCTAGTTGGAGGGCTGTGGTTAGTGGTGTTCCCCAAGGGCCAGTCCTTGGTCCAGTCCTATTCAAAGTATTCATCGGGATGAAGGGACTGAGTGTACCCTCAGCCAGTTTGCTGATGACACTGAACTGGGAAGAATGGCTGGTACACTGGGAGGCTGTGCTGTCATTCAGTGAGATCTGGATAGGCTGGAGAGTTGGGCACAGAGGAACCTGATGAAGTTCAATAAGGGCAAGTGTAGGGTCCTGCACCTGGGGAGGAATAGCCCCAGGCACCAGTACAGGTTGGGGGTTGACCTGCTGGAAAGCAGCCCTGCAGAGAAGGACCTGGGAGTACTGGTGGATGACCAGTTGACTATGAGCCAACAATGTGCCCTTGTGACCAAGGCCATTGGTGTCCTGGGGTGCATTAAGGAGAGTGTGACCAGCGGGTCAAGGGAGGTTCTCCTCCCCCTCTACTCTGTGCCCTGGTGAGGCCACAACTGGAGTATTATGTCCAGTTCTGGGCCTCCTGGTTCAAGAGACAGGGCATTTTGGAAAGAGTCAAGCAGAGGCTACAAAGATGATCAAGGGGCTGGGGCATCTTTCTTATGAGGAAAGACAGAGAGATGGGTCTGTTTAGCCTAGAAAAGAGAAGACTGATAGGAGACCTTATCTATAAACATCTAAAAGGTGGGCGTCAAGAGGATGGGGCCAGACTCTTTTCAGTGGTGCCCAGCAATAGGACAAGGGGCAACAGGCACAAGCAGGACATCAGGAGGTTCCACTTAAATATGAGGAAAAACTTCTTTACTGTGAGGGTGCCAGAGCCCTGGGACAGGCTGCCCAGAGAGGTTGTGGAGTCTCCTTCTACGGAGATGTTTAAAACTCACCTGGATGCAGCCCTGTGTAACCTGCTGTAGGGAACCTGTTTTGGCAGGGGCGTTGGACTAGACGATCTCCAGAAGTCCCTTCCAACCCCCACCGTTCTGTGATTCTGTGAGATGCCCAGATCTTGCACGTTATGTTTACATTCAGCCCTTTGCGGCTACACAGTGCACTCCCCTGTTACAGAATATACAGCAGAAGTCTGGAATCCCAAAGAATTTGAACTCCAAAAATCTCAGGCACAAAGACCTCTAGGGTGTGCTTAAGTCTGATACCTTCAAAAGTACAGAAGTAGAAAGAAGGAGCAATATTGTAGAAATCAGAAGTGCTGTGTAGGTTGCCGAGGAGCCAGGAAAAGCAGGAAACCATAAATGGCATTGAAAGGAAGAGAGATTGGGCAAAAAAGAGGGGTGGAGACATCAGAGCATGAGACAGTGAAAAAAGCAAGTTGACCTGGAATGAGGATGGAAGCAAGCTCATTATTTTTAAATAACTTTTTTGGATGAACACCTACATTTTTGGCAGAACAACCAAAATACCATGTATGTTTGGAAGCAGGCTGAGATGGTTACTGAGAAGACTGATTTACACATGATTAATTGTAAAATAACAAACAATTTAAACACAGTAACTTTTTATTGACAGTAATCCAATCGCTCCTAATAAAGACATTTAACCACCAAAATCTTAAAGTAATTTTTACCCTAAATGACAGAAGCTTCCTGAAGGATGCAGCGAACCCAGTTCCCAGTTATCCCACGATATAGTCTGACAAATGTAATGCTCAACTTCACACAGCCATATATGCAACATCTACAATGAAACAGAACTTAGGAATCAAAGTATAAACATGTGTATTGCCTTAGGAATCAAAATATAAACATGTATATTGCAGCCTTTCAGATTGGCTTAAGAACAAAACACTTTTTCTAGGGTGGGTGGGGAAGGAGGGGAAAAAAAAAATCAGCAAAACTTTACACATGAGTAATTTCTGAAGAACTGTAATAAATGTCCTCTAACTAAAAAGTTATTTCCAAACCTTGGGTCACTCTCAGTAAATGTCAGTATTCACTTACGGACTGGCAGCCTGATTTTCAAAAGGAGGGAAACATATCTTTGCCATTCAACTTGCCTTCCAAAGCAGCGGCACAGGGAAAGAATGCTCTGACCTGAGATGAAGCAGAGTTCTAATACATGTTATTATTTACTTATGACCTTAAACAAGTTACTTATTTTCCATACTTTCATTTCCTCAGTCATAAAAAGAGAATGACAAATGAACTCTTTGGCACGAGGGAACTGCTACAGAACTGCAAGTCAGGGACTACCCATCTAGCTGAAAACTTTCTTTAATTAGCACACATAGTAAGGTATAATAGTACTTGCTGATGTCCTGCTTTTGACCCTGTATACAAATGGTATTAAAATCCTCAAATTTTTTCATCTTTTCTGTATGGGATAAAATCTTTCAGTCTCCTTACTTCTCTATGAAAAAAAAAAAAAATCTAGCTTGTGCTTTGCTGTCTCACAAACTACTACAAATCCCCCTTTCTACTCCATTTCCTTCGTTGTCCAATGATCTTAAAAGACAGCATTTTAAACCATCATCCTGTCCCTGAAACCTTCTCATGACCAGCAGAAATCCCTTCTCTGGATTCCAAAATGTTTACTCCTCAAACACTGAATCCTCACACCACTGTGACCAATGCACCTCAACTGTGCAAGCTGAGTTTATACCAGTTCTTACTTTCCTAGCTATCCCTTTGTAGTCTTTCACTCCTTTCCTCCTCATCCAATTCTTAGTTCATGTCTTTTTTTTTCATTACATTCATCTACAGCCACCCATCTATGTGTGTCAAACATCAACCACCTCTTTCAAACCCCATCCTAAATTTCCCAGCCTGCCTCCTGCAACTTCAGATTATGTCAATGTACCTGTATCTGCCGCCCTACTGAATTCAGTGTCTCTTCTTAAGGACAAGAAATACATGAAAGAAAAACAACTTCACCTTCTGCTTTCAGTAAGCTCTTCTCAACACTAAACTTTTTCTTGACTTTGTCATCTCTTCGTTCACAATGGGGAAAAGTCTTTTGCAAATTCACATCCATTATGGAAAAACTTGTATTTTAAGAAGACAAGTTCATTTAGTATAGCCAGGAATGTGCATCCATAAACACACAAACATTTTAAATACTGATTTAAATATGCAACTTCTAATTTTAAGAGTTTTCCCCAAAACAATTTTATATTTAGTAACGAACCAATCCCAAATAAGGTACTGCACAAGCAATACTAAAATACAGATATTTCTCTACTATAACTCTAAAGACCTGTGGAAAACAGCCATTTTTCAGTGTACGTGAACAGTGGAAGTAAAAAGTTAATAGTTTTTGCATGGAAGTGAACCATGCTCAACACTTTGTAAATCTGATCTCGTAATCTACATCACAGTAATGTCACAGAATGATAACGAATCAAGGCTTGGGATTTTTGTTGCAGAAATTTATTACCTGGCAGAACAGTACTACTTTCCAAAACGAAACATTTTAGGCCTCCATCACCCTTTGGCCTAGTGAAAATCTGTATTATGGCAGCGTACTGGTAGTTAGTGAAAATACATTTTCCAGATATATCACTGAACTCACTGAGAATTAATTATTTTGCTATAATAAAAAGCAAAGGATGCAAGCTTTAGTATAATCCACTAAATACAAACACTCCTGTGAAGATCAACAACAGATCACCTGTGTTACTCAGCAGTCATTTAAATGCTTTTCCAAAGCTACAATTTGAGACACATAGAGTAACGTTCAGTCTCAACGTCCGATAAGTTCATTTACTACACCCCACTGATAACAGAAAATACTGAGTGTTTCTAAGGCAAAAGGCACTCATATCACACTGGAATTCCCCAGTCTTGATGCATCAGAAGTAAATGATGTTGATTTCAGTCAGCAAAGCATAAAACTATACAGGTGGTGCAGCTGCCAACATTACAGTGTCCACATGAAGAGTAGACTGCTATTTTCTACTTAAAAAAAATAGTAAAGCAGCATTATATTGCTTATTCTCCATGTATTATTTAGTGCTTGTAAATGCAATCCAACTATTTCATGTATTAAACTTCTGACAGTGGTGTAATACAGGAAAACAGTAATATTAAAGCAACTTTTCAAAATGATTAAAAAGAAATACATCACAGAAATAAGGCATTGTATCACATTTTAATTCTTGATATATAAAAAGATAAAAGGGAATTGAGAGAAAAAACCTTGGACTGATTATTTCTCTAAATTAAAAAAATAAAGTATTATACTTATTGTCTTTCGACCTTACAAATTAAGCTTCTTTAATTAAAAATACCAACACCAAACAACAATACCCATTTCTATGCATCTCCAATTACCAATGAAGACAGAGAGGTTTTCACTTCTTTGTATTTGTTCTCAAGTTAGTTACTTTCAGGTTCTCATTCACTGCCACAATATTGAATAGTCTTGGATGCACTGAAAACACATTGTTCTCTTTCAAGAGATGTTAAAGAAAAGGTTGAAATTAGCATTAGGTTTTCCTAAAACTTTACTGTTTCAAACCAGAATGTCACAACAAAATGGCAGTTTAGGTTTTTGTGCTATTCCACTGGCTGTCCACTATAAAATGGTCTTCCATATGACAGTATAAACACATTAAGAAAGAAAAAAGGACATGAGATCAGCACTATAATATTGCCAACTTTGAATCTAGTTTGTAATTCAAGAATCATCTAAAAAGAATAGTTTTAACTATCCTGTGAAAAACAACTAATGAACTGAGAAAAAGGGTGTTTGAAACGCAGATTATTTCCTAGTAGGAAGAATTTTATTTTTTTCCATTTCCCTATTCAGATTAGAATTTTACTGTATCTAAAACACAGCTGAACAAAACAAGGTAGTGACGTTAAGCCAGTACTGATGCGGCAGAAAACAACCTTAAATATAATGCTTGACTATTGTTCTGACAACAACCTATTCCTGTGCGGGAAGTAGGGCAGAAGTCTGCAGAGATATTCACCAAGGAACTACACACAGGGCTTCAGGAGAGGGGAATCACCTCTTGTGTTTGTCTGAACCACGAGAATTGGTAGTTCTAGTTTGCTGTGTTGCCACAGCATACAGTTCTTTAGTCTTCTCTTTACTGTTTAAAAAGGAAAAAAACATAAGGCAAAAACAAACAAACAAACAAACAATTACAACCTACCACTGACAAATTTTGAAAGTTTTAATTGTTAAAATGTTTGGGTTTTTTTTGTTTTTTTTTTTTTTTTTTGTTTTTTTTTTTTTTTACAAATAAAAATATTTTTCTAAAGAAATAACAAGCTGAATAGTTGGTTCATGTGTTCTCACCAGGAAGATGCTAACATGAAATGGACTACAGAAAATGAGATTTATTCACTTGGTAACAGAAGGGAAGTTAGCAGTGGTATCATTTTTATGTAGCTGAGTTTGCAAGAAAGTCATCAAAGAAAAGATTAAATCTCTCATCATACAGAGACTTTAACATGTTTAACTATGCTATATATTACAACAACATGAAGAGTAAATAAACAATTAAACCAGTTACGAATTCAAAATAGTGAAAAGCTTCTGAAAACCTGTCACAAACCCAAATGCTGCTGTAATTAACGTAACAAGACAAGTCTAACAAGGTATCTGCAGAGAAACAAGAACACTGGTGCAGTGCAGTTCAGTTCAGCTGACACAACTCCTAAGCACCTGAATCACACTCAGCAGTACACAGTATCATTCACACAG
This sequence comes from Antrostomus carolinensis, assembly GCF_000700745.2. Lineage (NCBI taxonomy): Eukaryota > Metazoa > Chordata > Aves > Caprimulgiformes > Caprimulgidae > Antrostomus > Antrostomus carolinensis. The sequence continues at coordinate 30,248 of NW_010335316.1, forward strand.
AAGTGGATACAGACACTTACCCAAGAGGCCTTCAAGTTAATACTTGGATCTGCACTTGCCTATCATGGATTTTTGCTGGAGAAAAAAATAAATTCTTGTGGAAGGGCACTCTGATTGCCCTCCTCTGCACATGGTTCCTCCTCTACTGTCATATTTATTAATTTTTTTACCTCCATAGAAGCTGTAAGGCCTGGTTTCATCCTTTATCAGGTGAAGGAATATCTGGCATTTGAGGCTTACTCTGCTAGCCAACAACTTCACCAGCATCAATTTTACCTCTACAGAAATATGGACGTGAAAAGGTTCTATTGCTGTCCAGAAGCAAATACTTGGGGTAGACAAGAGACTTTCATGTTGGAAGAAGTCTCTGAAAAGAAAATACAGGTGTATGGGCCAGCTGGTTCCCTTGGCTCCCATCACAAAAAATGAGCATCCCTCTAAAAAAAATGAGAAAAGCTTTGACAGTATTAAGAACCACTAATTGTTTTACAGCTTCCAAACCACCAGGAAGGGTGAAAATTTCTGGAATAACATACAGTTAGAATACATTTTTAATTCATTTGCTAATTAAATTTTGAGTCAGCATTTGTTTCGAAACTCTTCTCAGTGTTAATTCACAGTGCACAAGGCCTCCTAACTCGATTTGCACAATTCCTTGGCTAAACAAAGAAGTTTGAAATTTCCTCACACAGGCAATCCAATACTGAGATTTGGCTTTCCAGATGAAGGCTGAGCAACAGTGTTTCCAAGAAGCATTTAAAATTATCATGTAATAATATAATTTTCCCAGTGGTAACGCTCTCCATGCATCCAATTCAGCAGGGAAGCATCTGGACAACACCCAGCCAAAGATACACTACACAAAAGCATACTTCAACACAGACAATTTCATCTTTGTTTCATCATCATGTTTCATCACTTATTGGAAATGACCAGTAACTCACTCACTAAGGTAATCAACCATTAACTAAAATGAAACAGCTAAACACATTGTCACAGCTAACACAACACTGTATCTGTTCATAATCATTAAAATATGTGCGTTTTCTAACCCACCTCAATTATAGCTCTAAATATTACCTTTTCATGAATTTCTTGTGTAGACTGAGCATCACAAAACGCCACTGTGGCTACATCCTTCAGAATAGGCATTTCTACTGTACAATCCCTGCCATCCAGCAACGCTACCAAAGGGCGCGGGTGCATGGGCCCATTCATGATCGGAGGTCGAATGCCTACGAAGAAACAGAAGACTTGTTATTCAAGCCATGCAAATATAATTAAAAAAAAAAAAAAAAAGGTTCTAGCTAGTCTGTTTATTCTGACAGGACTGAAGCTAGTAAAACAGGAACAAGTTTACAGTCAGCAATCAACCAAACAAACACAGAGGACCTAAGAAAAAAATGCCATCTGGGTTCAGGAGGCTGAACAGTGGAAGATGGATAAAACCACTTAGGGAATAGTATATTTGTTTTTTAAAGGTACATCCTTACTGCATTAGTAAGAAATGTCTGTGTAATCTTATCCAAGGTTCACATTTTGATTGAGTCCTCACCTTTGTGACCTCTAGACAGAGTGAGAAATATCTTGTCCAGGCTTGTAAGAGTATAGCTTATGGAATATCATAAGCAATTCAGTGAGGATTTGAGTATTTAATTTACATATATGATGCTGATCTGCTGAGACTGAAATTTAACTGGAAAAAAGCCTACGGCAGCAAAATTTCAAATTTACTGAAGATCCAATGTCCAAGTACACAGGCTAACTGCTGATCTGTGTACATCTGTTTAGACTTAAAAGTTTTACAAAACAATTCTGTATAGCTTAGTCAAACAAACACATCATACTTAATCCACCACTGAAACCTCTTACAAAATACGAACAAAATGTCCCTCCCTAAATCAACATCATGCTTGGAACATTGTAGAGCGGCAAAGAAATACATGTTAAATATCTAGGGGAAGGAAAATCAGTTGAAAGTGCAGACTTCATTTATATCCTCTTTATGGAGTCTTAAAATGAAAAGTAATCCTTATAATAAGATATTCAGAGAGTAACTTTTTAACAGTATAGATGCTATAAATATATGAAAGCACTGAAGGGAATAATATTAAACCATTACATTTACACAAAAGTAGTTAAGCGTGGGTGGAAAAAAAAGGGGCTTCCTGAAGAGATAAAGAAAAGCAAAAACAAGAATAAAGTACATGATTTTTTTTCCTCTTTTAAAATAAGTAGTTTAAACACTGCAAAGTGAAGCACACTAGATATTTCTTGTATGCAAATTCCAACAACATATTTCTGTTGTAGTGTGAATTTAAAAACACTGCTTATTGCTTGATAATACAAGTTAGTCCAACATTCATGCAAAAGACTGAGGTTTGCCAGCTACCTTCTACAAGCAAACCTTGCCTCTTAAGTCCCAGCCTGTGTCAAAAAGCAAGCCCTGAAAGACTGTCATCTGCATTTTAAGTGGATGGAAAATTAGTACAATCCCAGCTGTACAAGATACCTGGTGAAGAAAAACAGCTGCTGCGAGAAGAGATTTTCACAAGTCAACAGAAGCAGCATATTGCTTCCCCACTGGGACCAAGCTCAGGTCTGGGGCTGAAGGAGTACATCCAAGGAGACTGGCACCCTCATAGTCCCAACTGTCCAGCCTGCACCCATAAATTCATGTCTGCCCCTAACCAAGTCAGGCTGATAGACCAGCCAGCCCTACTACAATCTGGCATTTAAGTTCTTTACCTATTCAAACAGTTTTTATACTTGAAGAAGACAGAACAAAAGTCACTACATTTGGTTCTTATCTACTCTTGCCATAGCAGACAGGCATTCAGATGTGAAAAGTATTCACCAGCAAAGTTTTCCATGGGCACAACACCCACAAAAACTATTCTCTGTTGTAAAACCATCAATTCCTAGCCTCCACTGTGACAGACACACTTAGAAATACTTCTGGTACACAGATGCTTTCAATAATAGCCAGCCATCAAAATTAAATGGAAGCCCTTTAAATATATTTTTTTAAAAATCATGCATCTTGCTAATTTACTATTGTTACCTATTTGAATCAAAAAAGGCCACATAACCTTCATACAGTCATTTTTAGTAATTAAACCATACACTAATAATGTGGTATATAACACAAACGTGACATGAAATGTAAAGCTACATATTTATCCAGAGAATAATTACTATCCTTTAAAGGAAACTTAATTATAAAACCCCACATTAAATTTACTTAGAAACACCCTAAAATAGAACATGATACACTTGTTCATGTTTCTTTCAAAACAGTGTACATAACAGCCTTAATAAAATGCAAATATGTCTTGAAACAAATGTAAAAATGACATTGCAAGTCCTATTCATATTGCATAGAGTAACTGTGCTGATTTTACAACTGAAATGTTATGGTCATCATCTTAATTGTCAGTCCAGCAAAGGCAGGATTTCAACTAAAAGTTTCAATGCTAAAAAAGAAAATTTAAAAAAAAAAAAAAAAACAGAACACAGACCTTTGATATTAAAGTCGTTGAAGATGAATGAGGAAAAATATGGCACAGATGATTCCCTCAGAGCTACAACTAACACATCTTTGTCAACAGAAAAGCACGTATAGTCCAAGCAGATAACAGAAGATGAGATTAAAAACTGTCACTTTCAAGAAACACGTTTCTAACTAGAGCTACCTCAGAAAATCATGAAATAAAGTATCACAAAATATATAACTCTAAAACAATCACTTCTCTAAAATACATAAAGGTGTGGTTGGGTTTTCCCTCATACCACTATATTTATCGATTTCAACCAAGTTACTCGTCCCTCATGTTGGCGTTAAGTGGCATGCCAGACCAAGCCTCAAAGCATGGAAACAAAGATCAGAAAAACAACTAGAAGGATAAACCCTCCCCAAGAGAATCTCAGACTTTGTTAAGAGTCCCAACTCAAATACATCCAGTGACCTTGACCACGAAAACCCTACAAACCTTTGCTTGCCAAAATCCTTTCTGAACTTGAGCACAGACTTCCTGTTGCACAAACTTTCTGCCTAAATACCGTATCACTGAATCGCAGACAATAACTCAACACTTAAGTAAACTTGCAGTAACTTAATCACAGTGGCAGTCACTATTTAAAGTTTACATTTGGAAAGACAAGGTTTCACTATGAATGAGAACCCTTTGAACAAAAAAATACTTCTTCCACCATGTAGATATGTTCTACCTGTTTCTTATCTAGAAATGTCATATTGCACCACGTGTTTGGCTTTGCAGCAGACCCCTGGAGTAGTAGGATAAGGCAGCGTGTATTTAAGAGCAGTATTTTCTATGCCTGCATTAACAGTAAATCATGCAACTCGATGCCAGAGAGAAATAACTGTAAACTGGTCAAAAGTGACATTCAACACCGTAAATGTGAAATTAATTAAAAAAAAATAATTTCACTTAGCTGGCTTATTTAAGTATATGGTATAGCATTTCCCGTAACACAGATAACAAAAAATATACCATCCACCCCCATATCCTAGAACCTTTGTTATGGGAAAACAATCTCAGTTTATCCTAACTTGAGACTTTCAGGAACCCCTACCAACCTGACATTGCTTAATCTGAGCTTGACTTCCAGGGTCATGAATTCGATTTCTCAATGCTTTACAATCTTCAGTATTCTGAGGCAAAATAGCAGCCTGTCATTCGATCCTCATTTTCATGTCTTTAATTTTTCTTGCAGCCTCCTGTAATCTTGAACCAAAGCTTTTAAACTTCTTATCCACTGCAACCTCTGTAGCCTGGATGGTGTTCAAATTTTTACTAAAAATTAAACACAAACAATACATTAAAACAACATTAAGGGTCTGACTTGTGCTCACAGAAGCCAGGAAACTCAAAGTTAAAGCTTCTCACTGCATCTGTACCCTTCCCCCTTTTGCTGCTGGCTTTCCACCACACCTGCTGTGCTGCCACCGGCCATTAACAAACCAGGGAAAGCAGCGGACTGTTAAGACACACAGGGCACCTTGCACAGGACAGCAGGTGTATTAAACACGTACCTGGAACAGTCGGCACCACTCAGGCGGCAAATGCTTTGCCTAGGTGAGCAGGGATCTGAGGATATAGTGTGTGATCTCCATTGCCACCCGTGCTGGAGAGCCAAGCACTCCAGTGAGCGCTGGAGATGGAGTGAGAAGCCTTAACTCTGAACTTCCTGGTTTTGTTGGGTGTAAGTCAGGCCCTTAAGGTTATCTAAATGTATTTAAGAAAAAAACAAAAGTTTCCCTGACAGCTCTAATCCAGCTATTACTTTGGTTGTTTGTTTTGTTTTTTTTTTCTCCTGAATATGGAAATAACCTGGTAGTGAAGTTTTTGCCTCAGTAACAGCAACTGTGCCAGTGACTGCTGGAATATTTCTGAAATAGTACCAGGTATAAAAGTGCACAGGCAGACAGAGCAGTTGGCCATATGTAGCAGCTATTTACCATGTGGCTAACAGAAAAGTGCCTTTTCAGAGGACTATTTGGATTAGCTGCTCTTCGCAAAAATGTCTCAAAACCTTATTCTAGTCCAGCTTTTATGGAGGAAAAAAAAATCTTAGAAATTTAAAAAGCAGCTTTCAGCTGCAGAACCCAACAGGAGGCCAGCCCCATGCACGAACATTTCAAGTGATAGTGGCTCTCTCACAAACCAGAGGATTAATGAATTTATCACTCAGCTTTGCAACCAAAACTGGAGAGGATGGCTCGTGAATTGTTACCTCTGTACCTCTGGAAGCGTGAGGACTTATGAATTATCAGATGAACCTTAGCACAAGATGTATTTTTTTAAAATCTGAAAGAAAAAAAAAAAACAAAACAAAACCAAAAACCTACCTAAGTGGGTTAGTGTCCTTCCTCCCTCCCAAATCCTACCTGTACCTCCTGTCACCCCCAAAACAAAGGTGCACCTTTGTGTGCCACACTCCTAGGGGGAGAGCTGAAGTCAATCATTCAACATACTCACAACTGGAGGGTAAGAAAGCTCTCCCTGACATACTCTCAGCTGTTAAAATTGATTTTAAACCTTTTGTAAATCAACATTTTATGTTAGGAACTGACAGTAACTAAAGCTATCGTGTTGCAAATAGAGACCTCAAAGTATGCTGTCACCGTTTGCTGACATTAGAAAACATAACAAGCTAAGCTATTAACGACGATTAACAGTGTCACTTTCACATTTTTCTGCCACTGATTAACATAACATCATTAGGATCAGGAATGTCTCAAATAAAGCATACATGTTAAAAGTAAAGGACATTGTCAGGTTTGTAGGCCCAAAATTTGACCTACCTTTCATTTTCTTAAATCTGTTTGCAAAGTCCATGTAATTCTTTAAATGTGTTTTTCTTTTTTCAAAACAAATGCTTCAATTCTTTTTTCTGAAAAATACATCAATGCCAAAAAGCACAACACTTATCAGTACCCCTATTATGACAAACCAATATGCACATGAAATGGAGGACAGCAGCCCGGCAAAGGAGAGTTTTCATTTTCACATTTCTGGGGATTCTTACAAGTGCAAAGATTAACTAAGCAGGAAAACTCCCTTGACAATGTCCTTTTAAAAGAATTTGTCCTACAAAACTTCTTTATCAAAGTGATCTAAGTTTTTATCAAAATGAAACTACTGAAAAATCTAATCGCTATTTACAAAAACAAGACCCAAAAATAACAGGTTGGACATTCATCTACTTTACAATCTTTCACATGTCACATGAGACTAATCCCCTGTGGCATTTACCTTTATTTTACTTTAATTTGGTCAGAGTTGTAACTTATTTACCGTAAGCCCTCCAAAAAATTTACATTTTTTTCAAATAAATGCTAATATTAATTCAAGTAAAGAACAAGTTGTCAAAACAAACAAAAAATATCCCACTCAAAACATGAACACAGAAGCTGTTATGAACTAGATTTGCCAATATGTACTATTAAAACTCCTAGAAACAGCATACGTTAAAACATATTTTAAGGTTTCTGACACATCACACACTTTTAAATTTTGGCCTTTGTTTTGGTAGTCTCATTGTTTTGTGCACCACAACCTCAAGTGACATTTAGATTCAAGGCAGAGCAAAGGTCTAAAAGCAGTCAAAGTAGAAATAAACTTTAAAGTACAATGTAGGTACACAGATGAGTAAAATGGATGCAAGGAAAAAAGGGCACTCACCAGCCTTCCATATTTTGATATTCAGCATATTTAGATGCTGAATATGCAATACAAAAATCTCCTGATTCTATGAGAATTGGAGCCAATATCTTTTGTCACCGCCTTCAGCATGAGCAGGATGCAATCGCCCACGATGTGGCAAGTGGGATTGGGGGGGGGGTGGTGTGGAACGCAGAGGGGAGAATATTATTAAGTACAGAACACCAACAATGGGCACATATGAAAAGGTGACAGCTACCCTCTGAAGCCTGAATTAATTAGCAGATTAAATTTAAATTTCATTCTTTTCTCACTCTGTTTCCAACTATGCTTCCTAATATTTTAGGAACCTGCCCCAAGTCTTACTGAAATTAATAGGAACAATCCCAAATTGACTTTCAAAGGAATAAGATTTGGACTTCACAATATACACGCAAGAAAAAACTAAGCACAAGCTTCACTTAAAGCACATGTGCAGTCCCTACTGGCGTCTACAGGGCTCAGAGGTTAATGTTAAGCACACTGAAACTTTACTGGAAGGGCACAGCTGATGAATACTACTGCGCTCTATGCTTTTTATTTACCCAAACTCCCTCAAAACAAGTCATCTTCCTTCTTTTCTTTTTAATTTGCAAGAGACCAAGAAAAATAGAAGTGGTTTCCGGTGCTGTGCTGACCCGATGATGTGCAGAGCAGTCACACCCACTTATATCCTCTCGCTAATTGTGAAGATCGAAATACACCCAGTTGCTCTCCAGGACATTTACAGCTCACTCTCTTACACAAAACAGATAACCAGGACCACTGCTACGTAATTACCACCCTGGTCCATACACTTCCATGGTACTTAGATTTATGTACACATCACATCATTATTTTACCACCAGTGAGAAATGTGTGGGTATCTAAGTAATTGCTACAGCATACAATACAAAGGCCTCACCTTAGTGTAATTTTGAGACAACTTTCTTACTTGATTTTCCCTTTTGGTACAATTGAACCAAAATAAGCCAATTATTTATATTTAGAAAATCCGCATTTCCCTGCCATCACTAGAATCTGAGAATTATGATTCTGTACTACCTCTCCACATTCACATAGCAAGTAATTGCCATTCTCAGATATTAATTAGTCTGATAACCGGGAGGATGAGTTTCTCTTGTGTTTTTAAATAGTGATCCTTAACCAGTGTTTTCTAAACACCTAGTAATTCTGCTGTTATGTCTATTATCTGTCAGTATGCACACAAAATCCTAAATGCTTGTCAGGGTACAAAAACTGAAGGTCCCACAAGGTATATCGTGAAAGCCTATGATCAGAACTAAAGTTCTGTTAAGGGGAAACAATCATCTGGTAACATTTTCTATTACTACACATGTACTTCAAACATCCACATGAAAACTGGAAGTATTTCACATCTGTCAAAAAACTCCTTAAATTACATATTCTGAGTATGCTGTAACGATATGCCTAATCTTAACTAATACTTTTCAAAGTAAGACTGAAAACAATATGATTCACACTTATTTAATGTCAAACAAACGAGCAGTAATAGCACAACGTGTTCCTGTAAAATGTTTTAATTGTCTATCACCATTTAGAAAGCAAAACAAATGACAATATTCAGTAACAACTACATCACGTAATAAAATGAGAAAGTGTAAGTATCAGCAATAAAATATACACAAAAAACAACATAGCAGAAGCACTGTTTTCACATGAAAGCAAACTCCAGAGAAAGGCAAAACATTTTAAAGGACTGAGCTTTCCCTGGATATGCTGCTTTTCAGTGCCTGTTCACAGTAAATACTCCAACGTTTCAAGTATTTTTAGCTTTATTAAGTAATAACTAAAGGAAAGGGGGGAGGAGGGAATCATCGATGGTGGAGCTGCCCTAGCTGAGTACACTCCCATTAATCCCAGCTTCAGAGAAATCCTGGCTAAGGCTGCCAACTTTTGTTACTTACCCCACAAGTTTTATGGTGACTGTGAAACGCCCCTGCCTGCGCACACTGCGGCAAAAGCCACAAACTACGTGATAACTAACAGGAATCACTGCAGTGAAGCTCAGGACAGGACGCCCACAAATAAAGAATCAAAGAACTTGAGACATCAGGACACTCCAGCAGCCACGTTTCCCCATAACTAACTACAGACATTGATTTCCCAGTTACTGATGGGGCAGTATCTCTAAAATACAGAACTGAATGCATGAAGCAAGCCTGCATCAAAGACATTCCCACAGTGCACCATATACTGCACATACATCAGGGCAGACATCCGCTGTCGTCTTGTCCCAGGACAGCGACTAGGGAGTAGGCTGATAATGGCAACTGGGGCGGAACCCACCTTAACACACACCCAAACTCTACTTTAAAATACAATTAAGCTTATATTTCAACCCATAAACTTTATAGGTTGGTGGGTGTGACTTAAAAAAAAAAAGAAAAACTCCTGCTGACAGGAACTGGAAAAACAATCTGCTTCAACAATTGCAATAGGAGCAGAATGATTAACTCCCCGAGCTGTTCCAGTAACAATACAGATCATGCCAAGACTTACTGAAACACTTTCCACACAAGAAGCAATCCTGGAGATTTTGAGGACAACACTTGGGATACTGAATGCAAGTCTAGAGTGGGCTGGCACAACAGGGCTGCGCTGCCGTATGAAGTGAAACACAGCAGCGGCCCTTGGCCTTGCTCTGTTAACCACACGATCAATAGAGAAGCGTGCAAGCGTTGCTTTTTCTATTTTAAGTCATTTTATCAGAATTGGTATCTTGGCTGTGATGTTGATACAAGCTGACCCGCCACACAGCGCTAATTAAAAGTGTAATACACTCAAGGAACAAATCTTGCCTGTAAAATATTATGTATTTCAACTATGAAGGAAAAAAGAAAACAGTAATTTTTTTCTCTCCTCCAAAAGGGTTTCTCCTACAGTTCTTTTACTCCAGCAGGTTTGCATTTTTTTTGGTTTTGTTTTGTTTTAAAGCACTGCCTGAGCTGTAATTATACTTCGGGAAAAAAATATCCCTTTTTAGCATTGTCAATACAACTGCTTTTGGAATATTAATTTTGCATTATGTTTTAAAGACACTGACAAGGATTTATTACAGAACATATCAATTTCTGAATGCAGCCTGTCTTACTAGCTGCTACTCTGTGCTTCTTTTCTATTTTAGATGTTGTACAGGATGCTGTTTCAGAGAAACAAACCAAATAACCCGAGCAGAGCCAACATCAAAGGCTTCCTTTACTCGGATCCCAAACACTGAAAGCAATTTCTCTAACAGTACACCTGTACTTTGACCAAGAACGTTAAACTATTACCTGGGGCACTCCTTATTTTCCTTATCAAAAAGTCTGAAGATAAGCAAGTGTGGGGCCTTGGATAATCAAATTAGCTTCACAAGGTTTCTTTTTTTTTTTTGAGGTCAGCAGAACACACTCGAATGACACTAAAAATAACAGGACGGAAGTATTTTACATATCGAACATTGACCTCCTCATTTTCTTTGTAACTTCTGAACTTTTTTAAAAAACTATTATTTTGAGAAAGTATCTAATGTGATTCACCACCCTCTCAGCTGAACATCACGGTGTTATATGTGTCAACAAGCCTTACAGTGGAAAAAAAAAAAAATAAAAAAATACTATGACTCTCTTGTTTAGGCATGGGAAAAAGGGAGGAGAGCTAGAAACTTCCTCCAAGATATACAGCTAAAACACTTTTGAAAAAACAAATAAACATATATAGCCCAGACTTTTAAGACCAGCATAATTAAAAAGGGTCAATTCAACATGGTATTAACATTAACATTTATTATGAGGATAATAAACTCCCTCGAGTTACAGTCCATTATGTTCTCCTGAAAACCAAAGCAACTCTAACAAACACTGAACCAGCGCAAACAGCTCCTTAAAGCTCTTTTTTCTCTCTCCCTCTTCGGTTCCTCCCACAGTCACTGACCTCTGCTGTTCTCTGCCAATATTAAGAAAATGGTTGATGATGATTACAAACTAGAGAAAAGTTTTGTTGTAAAAATGAAAAAAAAATTAGTCCTGCACCTCCCATCCAGGATCCTCTGCAGCTGAACCAAGCTTAAATAAATAGGATTTTCTGAAAAGATGTTCATTTTGAAGGTAAGCAAACAGGATGTATAAAAATGACAAGCTCACTGAGAACGGGCCAGTAACAACAGTCAAAGTGCCAAATAAAACAGGCAGTTTAAGGCAAAAGCTGGGTTTATATTATCATGTTACATTTAATCATAATATAATAAAAGCGCATGATGTAAGAGAGTTGTTTTACTGAGCTTTTCTTCAAGCACAGTTTTGAGTTTCAATTACAAAGGCTCTGGTCCCAATATCACAGTTAAAGCTGTACTGAAAAACACAAGTTAAAACTGGGAGTTATTCCCATGACTTGATGAGAGAAGCAAAATATTTCTTCCCACACATACCACACACTAAAGGGGTTTAGAGTAGGTTTTTGAACGCTTTAAGTTGTTTCCACTAAACTGGTGAAAAGTCAGAAGTGTTTAAAAATGACCCATATTTGCATTTTTTCACTAGGCTTTATAATGTTTCTTTTAGTCTCTGTAGTTTAATCACTTTCAACTTGAAAAGGGTCTATTCACGTGCATAAAAATGCTCTGTCTGAAATTGTAATTTTTTCAGGGCATAAATCACGTTATAACTCTGTAAATTGAATAAGACATTGACTGGTGCTAAAAACATAAGTTGTAAGAAAGTATTACAAAAGGAATTACTGACTCCACTATTAAGAGTCATAAAATCTTAAGGGAAAAGGGTATCCTTAATTCTTCACACAGGGAAGATTTCTTAACAGGTTATCTCTCCAAGCGTATATTCTTGGTTTGAATGAGCACTTTATTTTTGAAAATGAATTCACCATTATAATTCCCAGTAAATGAAGTTAAGAGGCCAGTTTGTAGTTTTATTCTTGCCTTTTCCATGTATGCTTTATCTTAAAAAAAAAATAAAATAAATAAATAAACTTGTTACAGCTCCTGCGTCCCCCAATCTGCAGGCAGAGACATTTACAAAATCTGCCCACGGCACATATGTGCGTCACACAAATGTCATCTCCCCCTCTCGCAGTGACAGTCTCAGACTTCTGCAGCGTTACAGTTGGTGAAAAATGGGCAGTTATTAAAAAAAAAAAAAAAAAAAAAAAAAAAAAAAAAAAAGGACCCCAGCAACTTCCTCTCAAAACAAAATACAGATTGACAACAAGACTGAGAAGCAATTTGAATGGAAACCAGATCAATATATTAGATGCAATAAGGAATTGCCAAAATAAGAAACCTTCCTTTGCTTTTTCTATGTTTTCTGAAACTAGAAGCAGGAGGGATGTCAGCAGCAGGACAAACAGCAGCGTGCTGAAAGGTTTGCAGGAGCGTTGTATTTCTAAAAGCAGACAGTCACAGGATACTCTCAAGTGACTTGGAATTTTATCATCCAAAGATAATCAAAGGATCGTCAACTTAATGCAAGTAAACTCAAAGCGTCTTTTGAAAGTCGTTCTGTTGTTCAAAAAATGGACACGGCACAGAAGAAGATACTGGGAAGCAAGTGTAACTGTTCTGCTGGCTGTGATTTCCAAAAAAATGGGAGGGAATGACAGCTTAGTGCTGGCCCCGTGCAAGACAACAGCTATCGGGTAACTCCCAGGAACCACGAAAGCATTATGACTGTTTTCCAGAATGTCATGGGAGAATCACAGAATCACAGAATGTTGGGGATTGGAAGGGACCTCGAAAGATCATCCAGTCCAATCCCCCTGCCGGAGCAGGAACCTAAATGACATCACATAGAAAGGCGTCCAGGCAGGTTTTGAATGTCTCCAGAGAAGGAGACTCCTTGCTCTCGAGACTGAGAAACAACAGAGCAACAGGTCTTCATAACACATTATTTTCCCTATTTTCTGGATGTGAAGCAAATCAAATCAGTGCAGGTGCATCACTGCAAAGGTAAAAAACCAGAAGTTATTACTTCTGCTCCCTAACTGGTTACTACCACTCTCTTTTTGCTTTATTAGGTACTTTGACAGCACAACTGTTATTTCAGAAGAAATTGTAGGTCTTACAATATCTTCTTCAGATCAGTTTTACCATTCTTTCTGCCTCTCCCAGGTCAGGACTGTCATCCTAGTTACAAAAGGAAGAGAAGAAACAAATGCTGAGAATAGCAGATGAAATCTGGAAAATAACTCTCTGTACTGAGTACTGCATCCATGAGTAGCCCACATGGGGGTCATTTACTGGGTCTGCGCTGTGAATCAGATAAATAAGGTACATACAAGGAGTGAATAAGCTGATGCTGGACAAAGAGCTAAATGCTTTGTCCTGGTTTTTAGCTGGGACAGAGCTGGGTTTCTTTTTAGTAGCTAGAACAGTGCTGTCTTTTGCTTTCAGCCTGGGACTTGTTATGAGAGAGACACTGAGAACATACCATTTTTGTTGCTGGAAGTGAAGGACTTTGTGTTCTGTTAGTCCACAAGCACAAGATTTAAGGGGTGAGGAATATTTAAATTAATAAGCTAAATCGTGACTTGGGTATGCTAGTGGGATATTCCATCATCAGATCATGTCCAGTATATTAGGGAGGGTCTCTTCCTCTTTTGCTCTCTCTGACTTTTGCTCAGGCTCTCGCTCTTCCTGGATGGCGGTTTCGGTTCGGGATTGTCGCTCCTCTGGGATTGTTATCTGGGAACAGGTCGGGCTTGGTTGGCAGGTGGTGAGCAATTGCACTGGGTATCACTCATTGCCATATTTTGTTGCTGTTATCATTATCACTTCCATTTTAATGTTAGTATCATTTTAAGTTTTCTTTTATTTCTATTATTAAACTGTTCCTATCTCGCCCTACGAGTCCCCTTACCCCCTAATCCTCTCCCCTATCCCCTGGGGGTGGGAGGGAAGTGGGTGAATGGCTGTGTTGGCTGCTGGCCAAGGGCTGGCCCAGTCAAACTATCACAGCTTTAAGAGGCAACCTGTGTGCTCCCATAATTTTGGAAAAATAATTAATTAGCATTATTTCTTAGGAAGTCTACACCACCACAGTACACTGTGAAATGTGACCCCCTCAGGGGTTTTTCCTGACCTGCTCACTCAAAGTTACGAACACTGCTAGTGCCCAGGCTTCCCACCAGTATTTTCATCAGAAGTCTGCTTTCCAAGTTTTGAACGCTGGCGACTATGAAACTACCTTGCAGCAAGTTGGAACGTATCAACTTCTTAACAAAATATCATGAAGACACTTTTTATTGCATTATAACCTTTCAGACAACTAATTTTGTTGTTTTCTAACTTCATACAATGCCTACCACAATCTCCCAGCAGCCAAATGACTTGCAAAACAAATGGAGTTACTGAAAACTGAACAGCTAATAAAAGATTCAATATTTTTTTTCCTTTAAGGATATAAACTTCTCCTAGTGACACTTTGACATCTGTCCATGTTTTGATACACTTCTTTTCTTACTTGTTCTATAAGTACTTTCCAGAATGCTTAGATAAAATACTGATCTTAAGCAGGACTATATATTTCCTTAAAGCACATTAACTACTTCATATAAAGATAATTAAACTTTTATGCCAAAAATATTTAAAGGACAACATGATTAGTAGCTTAATTCTCCGGGAGGACCGACAAGCACCCACAGCAGACTATGGGAGAGCTTCCCAACACAAGGGAAGCCTTCGATTTCCACTTCCAACCTGGGGATAAATAAATTTGAGAAAGATGCTCTCTTCCAACACTGCAGGTGAGCCAGGATCACACAAGAGCAAGTACACTGAACTTACTCACTTTGTCCTGAATTTTGGGGGCCATCTCATCACAAAACAAAACAACGCAACTGTCAAGTGCTGCGTGAACTTACACTGGACACTCAATTGGTGAAGGGCTTAGAGGGGAAGCCGTATGATAAGAGGCTGAAGTCACTTGGTTTGCTCAGCCTGGAGGAGACTGAAAGGAGATCTCATCTCTGGTGACCAACAATAAGACCAGGGGAAACGGCAGGAAGATGTGCCAGGGCAAGTTGAGTTTGGCCACGAGGAAAAGGGTCCTCAGGCAGAGGGTGGTGGAGCGCTGGAACAGGCTCCCCAGGGAGGTGGTCATGTCACCAAGCCTGACAACATTCAAAAGGCATTTGGCCAAGGCCCTCAGACGTATGGTCTGAATCTTGGGATTGTTCTGTGCAGGGGCAAGAGTTGGATTCAATGACCCTTATGGGTCCCTTCCAAATCACAACTTTCTATGATTTACCACTGATCAGAACTAATGAGTTGTGAGTGCTTAAGGACACCAGCCATGGACAACAATCTGGTTAAAGAATTAAAAACACGTAGAAAGAGGTTATGCTGACTACTGAAAATTTAGTTCCAGAGAGAACATAAAAGAAGAGATCAATCTAAGGCAGAAAAAGTTACAATTCGGTATGGGGATTAAGTCAATTAATACTGGTCGGGTTTTCTTCCCCCAGTGTGGTTCTCACTGCTGCCTTTCCTGGACCAGGAGTGCCATTAGGCACTTCAGGGAAGGATGGGGAGAGAAAAAAAAAGTAGTTTACAGCAGCCACAGAAGTGCACCTTGTCTCCAGTTACTCTGGCAAGTACATCGAGATGATAAAAGGGTGGGACCCATTTATTTTTCACTCTTCTCTGTTAACAGACCCATTTGTTTATGAGAGAATGGAGGGGAAGGGGGGGCAGAGAGGGGAGAAATGGTTTTATTCTGTGCATATGATGAGATACTGTCACACAGGAAGCGGCACAGCCTAACTTCTTTTCACAGCTGGGTCATGGTTAGTAAAAATCTGATCTGTAAACTGCTGAAAGTAAGACAAAAGCCGTCATCTTCGGTACTAAACTCTCTTTCTTAACCTCTGAGAAAACCACTTGCAAGTAACTACAAGAAAGCTCTGAACAGTTTCACAGCAGAAGGGTTTGGTATGAAGCTATTTCTTTTTCCACTGAAGTTATTTAAAGAAAACATTAAATACACCTATAGGGTTTTGTTTGTTTTCTGATTATTTGTTTTTAAACTGTCCAGAGCAAGTGAGCCATATGGCTGCTGAGTAATACCACGAAATTCATAAAATAGGCCTAGTGGCATGAACAATATATTGCTAATCTGCAGATCTCTAGTTCTTTTATTGAAATTTGTCAAATCCTGCATAGACTTATGCTTTTAAAATTGAACTGCGTGTACTTTAACTTAGGGAACAAAGAAAAAGCAGTGCAGCAATACACTCAATAGGCCAGATGAATTGATTGTTTATTAAATATGTAAAATGGAGTCAGAAGCAGTATCAGTTGAATTTGTTTGTTTTGCATGCTCCCTATGAAATGGTTAGTGAAACAGTGTTTGAAGTCTGGAACAGGAGAGAGAAGTACGAGCCAAAGTAAATTAATGAAAATCTTATTTTTATTCTGCACATCCAATCTGTACAATGCTCTTCAGACCACGGTCTGTAGTTATTAGGAATCAGAATGAGATTAAATCTCATCCTAAAGAACCTGAAAGCCACTACACTGAAAGCAGACAATCTGCACCTCTTATAGCAGGTCTTAAATTAGATATTCCGTTATCTATACTTAAAATAGTATGTATTCAGATACAAATTTCTATAAATATGAACAAACACTAACACTAACTATTCTTCATGATGAAGACGTGTGATAGTGGTACTTGTTCTTCTCCAAGCACCAGTCGCTGCAGCATACCATCATGTCACCATGAATACTGCTGAAATAATTATAAGGAAGTCTACAAATTCACTTTGGCCAGTATTGAGGTATTTCAGAAGCTGCAAACTCCACTAACTCAAGTCACAAAGTATCAATTAAAGTTTTCCCCCGCTTTCATCAGTACTGATCAAAGCAAACCTGTAACCTTTCTCAAGTGAAATTCAACAAACCCCTATGACAAGACGTTCTTGAAATAAAAAAAAAGGAAGGGTAACATCAATAAATACCTCAATAAAAATAGGAATTGATTGGTATGACTTTGCACTGTTGAAAAGTGTTACATGTTTTCTGGGCTGAAACTATGATTTGATGTTAGGCGTTGATTCACTGATTCTGTCAAGTTACACGCAAAAGAATAATTTTTACACAACGTACTGTCTTAATACAGTGTACACGATGCAACACAGTATTTTTGTTCCCTCTTTAAAAAAGAGTGCGTTTTCCCCTCTAAGACAGAAGTAAAGATAATTTACATTGCATCGGAAAGCATGCAAGTATTAATGATGGGGAATGATGAAGAACATAAATGGTTTCCATTTTCACATTCAAAAACAAGTACCTGCAAATTAATGCTAAAAGCAACTGGCCTGTAAAGCAGCCATGTTGCCATGCCAACTGAACACAGAAATACATACAATTCAACAAAAAAATGATTAACCTACAAAACAAGAAAATAAAAAGAGAGCAGAAGTGCTGGAAATCAAGATCCTGACCATACCCAACTATTTTACAAGAATAGCAAAGAACACAACAAAGGATGCAATTTAAGATGTGAATGGTATACGGCTAATGGCACTTCATCATTACAATACTTCTAAAAGCTGTCATTCCCTAGTCAACAAGACAAACAGGATACAGAACACCTCCATTAAGAAGGAGGGAACATTCATACAACAGCAGCAATTCTTATGGAGGGTTCACAGTTGGTAGATGCGAAAGCCCAAGTTACTATTCAGTGCATATGTTTCATTAGGATTTTATGTTTTGTCTTTACCTAAGAAAGTCTTGCTTTGTTCCTTATTCCCACCGAGATGCACTGGGGTTCTGCAGTCAGTCAGCAGAGCTGCTTGCAGGGCAAGGCAGCCCGCTATTTGAGTCTTACTTGCAAAATCAAGCGCGTTAGGAATTAGCAGATAGGTATCTGCACACAAGCAGCTCACGATGTGCACAGACATATCTGATGTAATTACAATTTTCTAGGTGTATGAGCAACTTCAAGTTCAGAATTGATAAAAAGATGCTACTATTTTCTGTACTACAGCAAAAAAGTGAGTTAGAAGTTCATACATAAAATCATGGCATATATGGTCCACATATGTACGCCTTTGTATGTGGAAAAAAATATACTTGTTTTAAGCAAGGAAGCTTAGAAATATTGAATAGAAAAGAATGTTACAGATCTAAATATAGCTGGTTCCAAGATACTGACATTTACATGCAATAAAACCAGCAGTTCGAGTATTTGTTCTTTAAAACCTAGAGAAATAAATAACCTCCAACTAAAAGGGCCATAAAATCTGTGTTCTAAATGAATACAAACTGAAGACAGGACAATAAATTTCTGTTTCTTAATATGTCTTTATTTTATCAAGTAACCAACTGTGCTTTTCTTCCTGTTTAGTTCTTGAAAACATATTAAAAGTCATTAGAGATATAAAATGGATGAAAAATTATGGTCACAGAATGCAAAGCTGGAAATCCCACCATTAATGCATTTCAGTGCATTTGAATTTACTGTTTTGCTGCATTCAGCATGAACTTAGAACAGAAAATTCCAAGTGCTTGTACCCATCCTACTGACTCCCTGTTTATGTGAACATACAGATGACATGACAACGGGCCTAAACTCCACATGGAAAAATGCAAAGTTTACATAAAAGGATTTTTAGGTTGATTTACTAGTTTCATTCTTTGTGGGGACCTCAGCAACATCTGCGGATGAAAGGGAATAATAATACGGCCATGCCCCGACCTATCCAGAGAGCATGAAAGATTAAGGGTTTCCTCAGACTTTCTTTCTCTGTCAATTCAGAGTTCACCAAGAATTGAATTTTCAGATGTGACAGTTGCTTGCTGCCCTTTTAAACAACCATCAATAATAACAACCATGCCATTTTCTAGGAAAAGCTTTGCCATTTAAAGGAAAAATTAAAAAAAAAAAAAAAAATCTGGTAGAAAAGACCTAAGATTAAAAGCTCTTAAGTCACTAAGATGATTTTTTAATAAGAACAGTGGTTATAACACAGCCCAAGAAAATGGGAAACATCTAGCATCTCTGAAATTCATTATGTTTCTGACTTTTAAGTAAAGGTTGGCCACAGCTAACTGACCCAGCACGACTGTAGTTTTTGTTGAGGCTGAAATACGAGAATTCACCTGGGTGGAGAGGCCACAATTTCTGCAGAATTTTTAAAGTACAAACTATTACATTGAGGTAGTACACACTAAATTCCTCTTTGGGGCTCCCCCCCCAAAAAAAACCCCAACCTATATATATGCTTAAGACACAGTGAATATTCCTAATTGATAAAACTCTGTTATGCACTCTGCAGCATGTAAACTGTTCAGCAACTCTGAAAGTACAAAGATACAAATTCTGACAGGGAAAAGTGTATTTTAATAAATTCCTATCAGTCTTTAGTACTATGAAAATTGCACCTACCCAAACCAGCAGCAGCAACTGAAAGCTGTCAGCCAGCCACAGAGCAGACAGGACCTGCACACCCAGCTCCACACTTCCCTGACAATTTATTCCTGATATCTTTTGGAAGGATGAGGGGAGATGAAAAGTCAGTTCAGCTTCTCAGACCTTCACCTCTCTTCATCTATTGTCAAAGAGACTCTACTGTTCTACAAACACCTCTCCACTTTTTGGAAGCTTCTGCAAGTTAGTTCTGTGCTAGCTATATTGTTTCACTGCCACATATGAAATAATGCATGCATTGATTTTTCATACAGCACTGCCTTGGACAAGAACTTAAATGGCAACAGAGCAGAAGACTCCATGCTATTTAAATATAAACAGGAGAACAATAATGAAATTTTTAAAAAAATAATAAATCATTGTCAACAGAGCAACAACTGGGAGGGCAAACAGCAACGATTTCATGTTCAGCAACACTTCTCCCATAGCTTTGGCCAGCACAGTCTGTTTATATAAATGAAAGAAAGAATGCTGCCCTGAACTTGCCCATTATCCCACAGAAAAGGTATTGTGGGAATGTTAACTTTCACCTGGCTGACTTCCAGATGCCGGCAGGAAAAAAAACGCCCTTTTAAAATTTTAGCCAACTGAAGAATACTCCACATTTTTCACATTTTCCAATTATTCCAAGTTATGTATAAACTAACATAGGCCTTGAACTACATCCATATAAAATGGACGTAACAAGATGATCGACTACGCAAAAGAATGAACCAAGGAGTCTCACATCCAAACCAACCAACCAGTATCCTATTTCACAAAACACGACAGCTTTTGAGAAAGCCAGCACATTTCTGGAATAGCAGAAATGTCTGCAGTGGCCGTAAGAGCACTTACTGGACAATGCAAGTGGGAACTAAAAAAAGCACCGTCTCGATTTCAGCAGCACCGCAGCCTGATGCTGTGATGCAGAGTTGGCACCATGTGACAGAGACATCATTTGAAGCCTGCATTCTGTCATACAATTATCAAGAGAGAAATACATCTTGCTCTGAATCTAATATCTGAACGGGTCCCAAGGCACAAACTGCAACACAGAAGAGAACCAGGCACGGCAACTGTATGGACTGGAGAAGACCTCGGAACAAAATGAGTAAAAAAAAAAAAATCCCCTCTCTGTTTTAAACAGAAGGCGTTTTTCTTGCTCTTTTCCATCTGGCACTTCAAGGAGCTGTCTTTACTTAACAGTCGTCTTGAAGTTTTTAATAGTCGTACAATGTGCAAACTCAAACTGAAAGAAATTATCCTTTACTTCTTCTCTTCCAAAGTTCAACTGTTAAGTAAAAATAGCTCGCAGTCATGTCTCCGCTCCAAGCCTTTTTATCTCACGAGTACCCAGTGCTAGCGTAACATCCCCGGATTTCAGCGCACAGCACAGGGAGCTGCAGCCTCATCACTTACCAGTATCTTGCTGGTTTGTGTCCATGCATGTCCTGTCCAATAATTGGTGAAATACAACGTCCCTATTCAAATAGACAGAAGGATTTTTTTGCTCTTTAAAGAGGAAGAGTTTTAATGGTGGAAAGAACATTTTTAATTTGGAAAAAGTAAGCCCTTCTACCACAGTAGAATGTTTTTTACAGCACTGGGCTCAGTCAAGCCACAGGCTTTTTATTAAGTGCATATACCTTAATTCAGTTCACAACCAAAATCACACTGCCTCTCAAACCACGTCCCTGTGATAAAACGAGACAGAAACAAGACCTGCCAAGCACCTACTGTTAATAGTGCTCTCCCAAGTAACCTCACTATTACCACCTGCACTGAATGCATGGTGGGACCAGGCACAGAAAAATCATCTGTGAATTATCCCAGGTCACTCCTGAGGCTACTTCCAAGTGTGAGAAGACCACCCAGGTCATCTGGGCCATTCCACTGCCACCGAGGGCATTTGCTAGCACTGCTGTCTCTGCTCCTCACTCTCTTCCACTTCTTTTGTCAATAATTAGGCCAAATTTACCCTGAAAGTCAGGTACCCTGCACTTCAGTACTTACCCAAGATTTTTAGTAATGAGGAACTGCTTGTATAACTATGAAAGAAAAGAATGAGGACTTCAAGAAGGTGACTCAGTTCTCATGTAGGACATTAATTTCCTAACACAGGTGCTTCAGTGACATCCCTTTTATAGAGGTATGAAACAAAGTTGTATTCACACTCAACTATGCTTGTAAACTAGAACACAAATGCCCTAGCTTAACTAACTTGATTTAAAATTGTACTTAATTAAATGTGAGCAATTTCCCAGGTATCATATGGCTTATTCATGGACTGCTTCTTTCACTATGTGCTTCTGTGATCAAAGAAATCTTAGATATAACAGACGAAGCTATTTACTATTTATCAAAATAACAATTTTAATGTTCTTTTTGGAGTTATTCTTCTAAACTGAGAACTAGTCTTCACTAATTCTCTTTGAAAATCTGAGAGAGAATTAAGACGATTTTTGAGGACCTTTTTCTTCCTGAACAAAAAAAAAATCCCATCCTGTCAATAAATCTTTAGGGCATTTCAATAGCTGCTAGACTTGTGTAAGCCAAACTTTGAAAAATTCATCATTTCTATAAGATAGTACCCTCAAGACAGTAAAAACCCCCCAAACTTTATTTTCAATTTCTTAGGTTGTGGGGTTTTGTTTTCTCTTTGACTCTTTGTAGGTGTAAGAAAATATTTTCTATTTATGTATTTGTTAACAGATTTTTTTAAAAAAACAAAGCCACAAAGCTTAAAAAAAAAAAAATCACTAACAAAATTTAACAGGCTCAAAAACAAGTCCAGAGGGAAGAAGCTAGCATAGTTATGAAAACAAATGCAAAATTGTACTATTCACAGTACTCCAGGTTCTAAATTAACAACTCAATGCAATATACTGTATTGTATTTTCTTTATTCACAGGACCAGGAAAGTAAGATTCATAGTTTTGGAGAGTTCTTGTAATCCTAGTTCTTTCAACTGAGTGACAGAACTTGTTCCTCAACTGCAGGTACTGAGCCAAACCAATCTTTGGACAAAACTTTAGCGAAAGGGTTATCCTGTAATAACTCTGGATTACCATGTAGGATGCAGCCAGGATCCTACAGATTTGTAAACCCACTCCAATTCCCCTCAATATCAACTGGAGGCTGAGTAACTCACCATCGTGCAGGATCAAAATCTGCTAGGAAAGGAAAAGTTGTGCCTGCGGCTTAGTGTTCTCCAAATTCCTACTTCAAATCCTTTTTTGTTGCTTGCTCTAAGGAGATAGTTCCCACTGCTGAATACATAATGCTAGATTTAAATTTTAGATGGCTGCAGGGTGGTCACGAGATGGAAATACCAAGTGTATTTGTATGCCTCTGTATTTACAGTAAGAAGGCAAGTCATCTGGATTCAAGGATTCAAAACATGAAGCCTTTTGAACAAAGACATGGTAAGAGAAAGCCTTGAACAGAGAACTGACAAATACAAACAGCATCCACAACCAAACCCGAAAGGCGATGTATTGTGAAACCCTTTCAAAACCATACAATACGATGGGAATTAAGTAAACTTAAACTCCCCTGCAATGCTCTCGTCATAGCTAATTTGTGATTTCCTGTACGCTCAGTACTAACAGTACAATGGAGCCTCTATTGTGAGCCTCCTCCCACAAGCTTTTAAAAAATGCAAGACATTCTTTTTATCTGGACTGGCGTGGCTAAAATACATTCAGCTCTACACAGATAAAGGGTTATTTTCTTAGATGTTGCTTTTGCTTGTAAAAATAAAAAATAAAAATCTGCTGTCTAGCTGTGCTGAGTTCAGAGTTCACAAAGGAGTAGTGCTGTAGTGGCTAAACTGCTGACCATGAATCTTAACTAGAGCAGATGTAGGAAGCCACCTTCATTTTAGGATAACAAGAAGAGATTCCACATTACTGACGCCTGATTCTGTGATTAAGAACTACGTGCAAATTCAACACCATTCAAATAGGCTTCAAGAGTTTCACAGGAGCTGAAAAATCAACCAAAATTTGACAGAACTGAGGAATAAAGCAACTGCAGTATCAACTACAAATCTTGATTGAGGGTGAAGGCAGTAAGTCCTTTAGGTGCACCTAACTGGTTTATGGAGGCACTGAAAATTGATACTGCATTCTTTCATCTTAAAGGATCCTGAAAGCCAGTGCAAAACAAAATGAACAAGACTTTCTATACCAAGAGTCCGTAGCAGAAATGAAAGACAGTAATCCTGGCACAAGGCAGTTTAACAAGGGAGCACAACTAGCTGAGGTGGACTTTTATCACACAGGCGAGAATTTGGTGAAGACACAAAACAAAACCTAAGATGCTGCAGTGGCTTTGGTCAGTATCTTAATGACCTGTCTTAGTGAAGAAATAGTATATTAAGACAGAGAAAGACTCACTCAGCTAGCCAGCTCCAGTCAGCATGAGAATGTACACACAGCACTGAACTGCTGAAGATCACTTCTCAGTAATGCTGATTATATGGACGGGAAAATCAACAACATGAGAAAGGTTGTGATACACATTAATATCGTTCAGTGAAGCACTAGACACGCATTAAGATGGTTGGTAGACCACAAATGTGAAAACGCTCATTATCTGGTTGAAAATAAACAGTTTAACATATCTGGTACAACACATTAAAGAGAAAAAAAAATATTTAAATATCAGTTTAAGAGTTTGGAGACCGGCTTGTAGTTATCTCTGCTAAACACTTTTGTCCTGCATGACTCTGCAAAGACTAAAGCTACATACTCAGCAAGAGACAAACTGGCTGCAGCCTTCTAATGAAATTTGACTCATCTGGGAATTTTGATGAAGAACTCCACACCACTGTTTCTGCCAAATCATATATTTTCTTTATGGGATTGTGAGTGCCATGCTGTAAATCTGCAAGAAGCAACGGTAATTTTGGACAGAGCAGCTTAAAATAGAAGGTTAATTCTGAAAATTCATTTTCAGCTAAAAATCCCACAGAAGCCAACAGAAATCCTGCAATTATAAATTAAATATACCAAGATCTGCACCAATGGCAAAGCCATTACTGTGTATCAGTCCCTAAGCAGCACCTCTCGCTGACTATAGGTATGACTAAGAGCTGCCTGGGGCAGCACTCCCTTCCTGCAAATCCTCCTGCGGATCAGCCCAATCTGACTGGAGAGCACACATCTTAGTACAGCTCCTTTCTGGCTCATTCTTCCAACTTCTGACTCACCCAGGGGCTACGATGACATTCTGCAGAGTGAAAAAATGTACGTGTAGTAGAGGATGATGAAAACACCCTGCAGCGTTGCTTCTCTCCTGGCATTTGTCTCGAGTTCTGACTCCCCAGCGCAGCGACCGAGCGTGGTGCAGGACAGCACACTGGCCATTCCCCTGCCTGGCCAAACACGGGGCTTTACGGCACACGGCCTGTGCTCCTGCCACAGGAAAGGGATGGGAATGCAGCAGGGACAGCCTTGGA